>NC_047678.1:7453186-7573186 GCF_011762505.2 Arvicanthis niloticus | reverse complement strand
CCACCAGAGAACTCCTAAACCTGATAAACAACTTCAGTAAAGTGGCTGGATATAAAATCAACTCAAACAAATCAGTAGCCTTCCTATACTCAAAAGATAAACAGGCTGAGAAAGAAATTAGGGAAATGACACCCTTCACAATAGCCACAAATAATATAAAATATCTTGGAGTGAATCTAACTAAGCAAGTGAAAGATCTGTATGACAAGAACTTCAAGTCTCTGAAGAAAGAAATCGAAGAAGATCTCAGAAGATGGAAAGACCTCCCATGCTCCTGGATTGGCAGGATTAATATAGTAAAAATGGCCATCTTGCCAAAAGCAATCTATAGATTCAATGCAATCCCCATCAAAATTCCAAATCAATTCTTCATAGAGATAGAAAGAGCAATTTGCAAATTTATTTGGAACAACAAAAAACCCAGGATAGCGAGAACTATTCTCAACAACAAAAGAACTTCTGGGGGAATCACCATCCCTGACCTCAAACTATACTACAGGGCAATAGTAATAAAAACTGCATGGTATTGGTACAGAGACAGACATGAAGATCAATGGAATAGAACTGAGGATCCAGAAATGAGCCCACATACCTAAAGATCACATACTTGATCTTTGACAAAGGAGCTAAAACCATCCAGTGGAAAATGGACAGCATTTTCAGCAAATGGTGTTGGTTCATCTGGAGGTCAACATGTAAAAGGATGCAAATCGATCCACTCATATCTCCTTGTACAAAGCTCAAATCCAAGTGGATAAAAGACCTTCACTTAAAACCAGATACACTGAAACTAATAGAAGAGAAGGTGGGAAAGACCCTCGAATACCTAGGCACAGGGGAAAAGTTCCTGAACAGAACACCAATGGCTTATGCTCTAAGATCAAGAATTGACAAATGGGACCTCATCAAATTGCAAAGCTTCTGTAGGGCAAAGGACATTGTCAATAAGACAAATCGGCAACCAACAGATTGGGAAAAGATCCTAACCAATCCTACATCCGATAGAGGGCTAATATCCAAGATATACAAAGAACTCAAGAAATTATACTCCAGACAACCATATAACTCTATTAAAAAATGGGGTACAGATATAAACAAAGAATTCTCAACAGAGGAAACTCGAATGGCTGAGAAACACCTTAAGAAATGCTCCACATCCTTAGTCATCAGGGAAATGCAAATCAAAACAACCCTGAGATACCACCTCACACCAATCAGAATGGATAAGATCAAAAACTCAGGTGATAGTAGATGCTGGCAAGGATGCGGAGAAAGAGGAACACTCCTCCATTGTTGGTGGGATTGCAAGCTGGTACAACCACTCTGGAAATCAGTCTGGCGGTTCCTCAGAAAGCTGGACATAGCATTACCTGAGGATCCAGCTATAGCACTCCTGGGCATATACCCAGAAGATGCTCCAACATGTAATAAAGACACATGCTCCACTATGTTCATAGCAGCCTTATTTATAATAGCCAGAAGCTGGAAAGAACCAAGATGTCCCTCAACAGAGGAATGGATACAAAAAATGTGGTACATCTACACAATGGAGTATTACTCAGCTATTAAAAATAATGAATTCGAGAAATTTTTAGGTAAATAGATGGATCTAGAAATTATCATCTTGAGTGAGTTAACCCAATCCCAAAAGAACACACAGGGTATTTACTCACTGTTAAGCGGATGTTAGCCCCAAAGCTAGGATTAGCGAAGACCCAACCAGCAGACCACATGAATCTCATGAAGAAGGAAGACCAAGAGGGGATGCCTCAGTACTACTTAGAACGAGAACAAAAATGCTCAAGGGAGCAAATACGGAAACAAAACATGGGACAGAACCTGAAGGAGGGGCTATCAGGAGACCACTCCACCTGGGTATTCATCCCATGTACAGCCACCTAAGCTAAACACTGTTGTGGATGGCTGGAAGTGCATAATCTGAGGAACATGATATAGCTGTCTCCTTAGAGGTCTGCCAAAGACTAACACACTCAGAGGACGATGCTCACAGTTAACCACTGATATGATCAGGAGTTTCCCAATAGAGAACTTAGAGAGGACTGAAGGAGCGGAAAGGGTTCGAGACCCCAGGAGGAAAGCAACAATACCAAAAACCAGAGCCCCCCAGGGTCTAAACCACCAGCCAGGGAACACATAGGGAGGGACCCAAGACTCCAGAGGTATATGTAGGGGAGGATGGCCTTGTCGGGCATAGGTGGAAGAGGAGTTTCTTGGTCCCATTAAAAAAATAAACACAGAGTGAGGGGGAATGTGAGGGTGGAGAGGGGATAGTTGGGGGGGTAGGTGCAGTCACTGCCTCATAGAAACATGAGGAGGGGGATGGGATGGGGGGGTTCTGGGTGGTGGGAGGAAGTGGGGTTAGGGGATAAAACCTGAAATGTAAATATTACAACCAATTTAAAAAAGGGGGGGGGGAAGAAAAGTTGTTAGAACCAACATCTTTAAAAAAAATGTCAGCCCCGGGGGGGGTGAATTTTTTTTTCTTTTTTTCCCTGATACTAAAACTTGTTCTGAGAATTGTATATTGCAGAATACACAGCCTTGGTGTATCTACTCATCAAGTATACAGAGCAGACCTGCCCAAACCTCCGATGTCCTGGAATTCCATCTGGATTCAGTGAAGACACAGCATCAGAGGATTATCAACTTACTCTTCCCCCCACCCCTCTTCTAATATCTCAATGCCCGTAATCAGCCTGAAGAAGTTACAGAAGAGTCAGCACCCTTATTCCCTGGGCTTGGGGACTAATGTGGTTAATAATGGTCTGTCTTTCTAGGGAAAAGTAGTGGTTTAGTTGGAACAGGGAGGATTAGCTAGGACTTATTGCACAGCCATAACCTATTGGTAGAAATCTGTATAATTATTATCAAGATGAAGTTATAATTTCTTAAGTGGTACAAAATTTACTTTGATTTCAAATTTAAGGTTTTCATTGGTACGAGCTCCTTATTAATATAAAAGTGAGATGAATATTGATACTCTCATGGGCAATGTGCTTGTATAACACATTTAGGAATACAAGGCCTAGACCCAGTCCTTCTTTAACTTTTTTAACTGATTTGGGAAGGTTAACCTATGAGTTAAGGGACTATAGCAAATTTATGGCTTTGAGTTAATTGTTAGGAGGTTAACCATATTTTATTTAGAAATAGCCAAGAGGAGTGAACAGACAACAGTCCAGGTGACCTTACATGGATAGTTGGTTTTCAAAACTTCAGATGTCCATAGAATTGACGCTACAAAAATTTGTATAAATGTCCATTCTGATTAGAGACCTGTCTGCTCCTGACAGCTTCCTGTTGTGGATTCTAAGAAGAAATTGAGCATCCTTGGAGTTATGCCAGTTGTGTGGTGACAGCCACTAGGCAAGAATTGCCTCTTTCCATCTACAGACTAACTACTGTCCTGAAGAGGACACACATGCAGAATAGTCGACTGATTATATCTGCCCAGACAGAGTAATCAGCCCTTAATAATCCTGCATCACTAAGGTCTGTCAGATGACTCTGGGCCAGAAGGCTGAAGATTTGATGCTTGAACGTTCGGTAGTATAGGGGCTTCTCAGGTGTTCAGAGGTCTCTATAAATTGGCTAAGTTTTAGAAGCTATGTTTAGTGCTTCCCATAACTTCAGTTAACTCAGTCATTCTGGATTTCTGACGGGGTTGAAGACCCATAGTCTCATAGCCAATCCTGGCTATTTACTTTGAGAGAAAAGATCTGAGTAGATAGTTTTCAGCTGACATTCATTATAAAGCCAAAAAAAAAAAAAAAAAAAAAAAAAAAAAAAAAAGCCAGGATCAAAAGTAAGTGTTTTAGTTAGAAGAGATGACAGAGGTTCTGGTTAGTCAACAAAATGATGGACTGGGTATTAGAACTATCTTATACCTCACTGGTACAATTAGGAATAAGTATGCTCTAACTGTATTTTGAGAGAAAACTTTTACTTTAACAGGAAGAGTGATATGTAGGAGGAGCTAAGTAGGAAGGAGTACTGAGAGGAAGAGATGGAGTAAGGAGAGAAGATGAAGGAGAGGAGAAGCTAGGTGATGAGAGAAAGAGAGAGGGGGCATGGAGGCAGATGTTCACAGGTCTCCACCAGTCAAAGATAGTCTTTATATCTAGGTTGGGTATTGGATTACCCTTCTGATTGAGCATTACCAAACTTATAAATCCTTTGATTAACATTTAAAAAAAATTGTATAAAAGCAAAAAGGAAAGGGGGGCATGGGACAGGGGTTTTCTAGGGAGGGGAAATGGGGAAAGGGGATGGCATCTTAAATGTAAATAAAATAAAATGAAAAAAAATGAAAAAAAAATAAATTCCTGGTAATTATTTTTGCAGTCAGTTGCTGCATGCTTTATGCTGCTGCCCATCAATGATAGATCTCACAGCACACCCATGATGCCAAAACAACCTCAACATCTTTTAGTTCAAAGGCTCACATAATATTAACTTGTTTTACTTAAACCATTTACCTCGTTCCTTGGAAATTGCAGCCATTAAGGAGGACCCGCCCAAACAGAAGGCACCGGCACCGTGTCTAAACTACACCATACCTAGCTCTCCCTTTAACGCTCATCTCCTAGGCTCCTTCATGGCAGAAACTTCAGCAACCTTCCCATGTGGTAGGCACACACTGCCTGTTGGCTTCTGGTATAACGCAAGTGTCCTCCTCTGGCCCATGCTACACAGTGTTAAAACATTGACTGCTTGCTGTATACAGGACCATGCTGGAGATAAAGTCCTGCACTGGGTCAGCCAGTGAGTCTCTGCACACAGCTTGCCCCTTGGGCTGTGGACCATGAAACAAAAGTCTTCAGACTCAGCAACCATGGAGAACTCCTTGTTATCACAGAAATGCCATACAGAATACAACCAAACCTGGACTCTCTGGCATATCCGACCTACAGGAGGAAGTGACTTGTCCCATACTCTGTGCTTTGCTAGATGAAATATCATTGTAGGATGTCTGTCCTCTCTCACCTCCTCTGGAGGCTTAGAGTCCTATGAGATGGGTATTTAGAAAAGACAGCCTGGAAGCTGTGCTGATGTCCAAGTCACCCTGTCATGTGATGATGCTCTTTAGAGAGCTGTTGCCATCCAATCTCAGTCGATACGCCTATGAGGAGGAGCTGTCATCAAAGCTGCTACATTCCATGTAGTCTAGGCTGGCCTTGTGAAGCAGCTAGTTTAATGTGTATGGAGTAGTTCCAGTGATCTAGCCAATTAACCATCACCAACAACTATTCTTTTTTTTCTAGGTCATCCTTTTTGGGGTGAAAACTGGAAATTTCTTAAGGATTTACAGGCCACATGCATATGCACTTACTAAAGCTGAAAGAGTCCTCAGACGTCACTTGTTGCTCCTTCCAAGTGCCTAACATTTCAGACGGTGGCCAAGATCTGTATGTCTCTCAACATTCACACCTTGGTTCCTAAAGAAGGCAGTCTGTGGTACCTTTACTACTGGCTAGGTACTCAAGCCTCTTAGATTTCAATATGGCCTATTTTTTTTAAAAAAAGAAGTTCTAAATCAGTTAAATGAGACATGCTGTGTTTCAGTCATCAATCAGGAGTCAGTGGTAAGTCCTAACAGTTCAGATCCACTTGTCATGTCCGTGTACCGGGACATTGCAAGCCTCAGATGCCCTCATCCCACTTAATGAGGCAAACATTAAGGCTTGGAAACATCATTGCTCATTTTCTTCCCTGATGCTGTCCCCTGTGGTGAGTTTATTTTCTCCTACCCAGCACCCGAGGTGGCCTCTTCCTCCAAATAACCCTAAAAGATAACTTTCCCAGGAACCCTTTCCAGAGTCTCCCAGCTAAAGTTTCTCCCTACTTGGAACTCATATCACAGTGTGAGTCTCCAGTAATGCTTGACATCAAATCTCTAGCTGAACTGTGTTATGCTGTTCCAAGAGCTCAAGTTTTGAGCATGTGTCCTAGAGACAGAACCCCCAGCCACCAGCCCCCCAAAACTTGTTGTTTAAATCCCACACCCAACTTTTACTACCTAGACATAAGGCGGGGACTTGCCTTCCTCTCTAGGCCCCAGTCTGCTCTCCAGAGGGCTGTGCTGAAAGTCTCTCTTACAGGAACAGTAAAACGTCTGTTATTGTCATTACTGAGGCTCACCGGTAGGTGAGAAACATCTCTATGTCAGAAACTCGCTTTTAAAACTCTATCCTAACACTGGTGCCTAAGACGAACAAAGCATTTAAAAAATATTTATTGGATAACCTGGATAAAGGATTCATGGAACCTCATGGAGATTTTAAAGCAAATAAATTCAAAAATCAATCCACAGTTCAAACACTTGCATGGAATTTAAATGATCAGATACACGTGTGTCATCTAAAATAAAACCAGGGAGCAGGCAAGGACACAGCTTGCCTTAAAATTTCCATGCTAGCATGGAAAAGGTCAATTAGCTTTGCTCATGTTCCTTTATGTCCCCTTTCTGCCTCCTTTGCACACACCTCTTTCCTTTCCTCTGTCTTATTCTGAGCTAATTTACCTACTAAATGTTTTGCTACCGTGTGTTCACTGGTTTAAAACTGCAACGAGTTTGTTTTCTTATTCTTCAAAATCCTGTCCACAAATATTTTATTGCTCTGTAAAATTTTATATAAACACCCTTAAGACAAAAAAAGTGAACTCTGTCCTTTTCACGTCGACTTCAACATTACTTTCAGGGTTTAGATAAAGGTTTAGATTCTCCTTTGAGCACCTGCAATAGGGAGAAAACTGTCAAAAGCTGAAACACTAGCGGTCACAACAATGCTCACGAGAGGATTACCAAAGCCACAGCGCGTGTCCTCGGTATGAAATGAAGTTCTCTAAAACCAGCTACTAAAACACTTAAGGGATAATGGCAATGATTACATGTAAATCACATGTAATGTACATATATAAAATACATGTGACGTGAAGAAAAAGCAGTTTATCTCAATATTAAGACTTTTTCCCCCTTGATGACAGGATAAAACACAAGGTAGATCCCTGACCTCTAGTTTTAAATATTTATAAATTATATTTATATTAAATTATTATACTTTATATTATATATTATATTTATATTATAGTGAATTATTAGAAAGTATAAGACAACTTAACTGTGTATTTTAAATGCTCTTTAGCCATGTCCTGAAGCTATATGAATGATCACAGAATATGTCTGATTGAAAAGCTAAGTCTTTGAAGCTGACTGCCACTACCCCCTAACACTGGAGGAAAATGTCTATGCAGGACATGCTCATAAACTGAGCTGCCTAAAGTCACAGCTCGTCCACTTCCCCCGGGTACAAGTAGTGACCTTGAAATATCATATATCACAGCTGTCTTTGGAGAAGTCACCCAAAAAGTGGTAAAGCCAGTACTATGTGGGAAAAGCCTACAAGCTCCCAATAAAAATTTGTACCTTGACTGTATCACTAAAATGTATTTATTAAATATGTATTTTCCACAAAAAAATCTCTTATTGTTGGTCATATTTGAAGTTCTTGCTTCCTCGATAACAAGTGTTTTCATCATTAACCAAATTAAACTGAATCATAAATAGCCCTTATTAACATAAAATGTTGGCTAAATATGAGAGCATATTTAATAAAAAGTTACATGTTAAGTTTGTAATGTAGCAGTCATGACTTAAGGCACATTTCTATTTTAGATAATAAGCAGACCTGATTTCCTACAGGTTAAATTCCAAGAGTACCAATCAAAATCTTCTCAGAATCCAATGTAAGTGACAAACCTGGTACAGTCTGTGGCACGTGTACCACAATGGGAGACAACTTGGGGTTCTTGTCGGTGGGGCTGCACGCAGACAGCAAACCTGTGCAGCCCCAGGGCTGGCCCCAGCCTGTCAGCACATGGATTTATTAAAGTGAGAATGCTTTGCATTGCCAGAGCTTCCCTGTTTGGCTCCAGCCCCTGGCATTAGCACAGGAAGACCAGCAGACCATGATCATGCAAAGCTTACTGTTTGACCAGGTGACCAACTGTGTGGCCAGGAACTCGGCTTCATTTGTTTGGTTTCTCACCAGTTAAAGTAATTCCTCTCCAAGATAGAATTATACACATTATCCAGCATTCCAAAGTTTCTATCCTTCAAATCCAAGTATCACCACGGTGTTTGCAAACTATTTCCTAGCATGGGAGTAAAGAGGGGTGTTTAAAAATGCTGTGATAAAATCCATTATTTTGTATAATTTATGAATAATTTAACTATAAAACTATTTCCTATCACGCTATAGATACAGAGACACGTTGTAGTAACAACTATTAGCAAAATATTTCAAAAACATTAACGTACGTTCAGGGACCTGTTATTAATCTCAAAGTGAAATCTGAAGGAGATTGGAACACTCACTCAAAGAATAAATGCACCAAAAAAAAATGTCCTCTTAAAAATTCAGACATAGAATTTCCCAGGAGGGTAATTAGCAATACTGCCATCAGACAATCAGGATGGGAGATGGGTAGCTTTGAATCCTAGTGTCTAGAATGGCTGGCCTTAAAGTCACAATCCTCATTTTTCCATCTGTAGAATGGAACACTTGCCTGACATGTCTGAGAGCCCTTTTGACACACTGAGAATTCATGCACCTATAAATATATAAACCGTTATCTTAAATGGTTTTAAATCTAGGGTTTTTTTTTTTTTTTTTTTAACATTTGACAATGACTGAGCTGCTAAAATGTTCTAAGGCAAAACACAAAATTCGAAGAGATTGCCTTTTTGAATCCAATCTCCAAGAAGAATGGAAAGGTAAGAAGCCTTCAAGGATCTGTTTTCCCCATCTGAAAGGAGCCAGAAGCACAGGACGGCACTGGACGTCTTATACAACCTGTTTCTAACACAGCCCTGCCATGCTGCTGACACCTTCTAGAGGAATTACTGAAGAGTTTCATGTGTTACCCACAAACAGAATTTCCTCCCTTGTCCTCCTGATGCTGCTCTGAAGGTGAATGGCTGAGGGGATTTGGGAGCAGGAAGAGAGCACCCACATAGCTCTCAGCCCTGCAGGCCCCCTGAGTATCTGTTACTCAAGTCTTTGGAGAAGTCAAGATGGAGAGCAGACATGCCATGGAGGATGAACGCCGTCAAACCTGAGCAGCAATGCTTCTAAGATCGTCAACTAAGCAAGCGCAACTTTAGAACTCCAGGCCTAAGGGGGCAGAGCAGACAGGGCCTAAGGAAGAAAGGATTGTGTGACTTGTGTCACCACCGCCACATTTAAAAGATGGAAGGGACTTTAGGTAAATACTGCAATGAGCATTGTGTCACATTCGTTGCCAACCATGATGTTTCATGAGAACTTACTGACTGAGAGTCACTCATGTGCTTCAACCTAGCCGTCCCATCTTTTTTCCCTTAAAATGAAAGTCAAGACATCAAATGTTTAAATGTTTTCTAGGAGAAACCTGATAGGTAGTCAATGCATTGCACTTAGGACAGCGGAAGTGGCGACAAGAATTAATGCAGAAGTGTCACTGGATGCGGCGGCAAATAGCTGCACTGTCCTAAAATCTGTCCTACATAGAAATTTATTAGATATTTTAATAGCTTTTCAAATTAGGAGATCAAAATGTATTTCTCTGACTTCAAATGAAATTTGTTAAAGACAAAGAATGTTTCCTGAATATTTAACCTCTGCAATAAAGTATAAAAGCAACCAAAATTTACTCTTAAGTGGAATTTCCTTGGTTCCTAAGAATGGTAAAGAACAGTATTTGTACAAGACTATCTATTTTAAGTAAAGTCACTGTTGTTTATATTTCACGTTACCTATCACTCCCACATGCCTGCTGTGCTTACACAGTCCATCTTCCAAGGAACTTAACACTTGTATTGGGCTAGACCTCATGTATTGTGACAGTACAAAGTAAGGCTCAAGCAGTTCAGCAGGTCCACGCAGAAGAGCAAGGCAGTGGGGGTGAGGGCAACAACCTTAAAGCAGTCATCTCCTAACCAGCAAGAGGCCATCTTTGTTTGTTCATATTCATCTCTGTTTTGGGAGCTGATAGAAAAACAAACAAACAAACAAATATAGTAAAAACAAATAAACCTATGAAGCTTCTGAATCTTTAAGAATGCTCCAATTTTAAGTTTACTTATCAGGCTCGTCAGTACTGCATGCTATCTATACATCCATCAACCAGCTTATTCTTATCATCTATTAGATGTTTTTACTATTTTGACATACTAACGCCTTCATTAGTCTTTGAAAATAATGGCATCCAGTTTATGAATTCCTCATAAATACTCAGCATGTTCAACGAAACACGAACTATCCATTATTTAACTTTTACTCAGGTAATTATAGGATTAGAAATACTACCAATAATAGTGAATACTATTTCACAAGGTAATCCATATAGACTTTAAAATCTTAAAGCCCCATTATCCAAACTACACTATATATTCCGATTCCAAGTGATGAATAGATCTACATGTTTGAAAAGTCCTGAATCCAGTCATCTGCAAGGAGCTTCATAACTTAAGGTAAAAGCTACTTTATTTATAACAATGGCAAAGCGTACGTTTTATTTCAAATGTAAAGCAATGTAGACATGAATCACTTAAAATGAAAACAGGTCTTAACATTTACTGATGCAAGTGTCCTCCTATTTGAAGTTAGGGAATGACGGCTGAACTTAAGTTCCCTGAATCAATGGCCTGGAGACAGATTAATTAAATTTACTGTTCACTGTAAGTGGCAGATGACGACAGGGGTGTGGGGGAGCAGAGACGAGGCAAGAGTATAGGGCAAGAATATTAATGAAAAATCGCTTTACTTTATACCTAAATGATTTATTCCTAACGGAGGCATATACACTTACTTACATGGTGCTCAGAGCTGAGCCTTCTTTAAAAGACCCTCAAATGCTTAATTACTGAATATAAGAATCTAATAACTACTGATAATACTTGTTTCTAGATACAAGTACGTGTCTCTGGTTATTTCCTTAAGCGTAAATGCAATCACTAACTCCAAAAAGATATTGTTCCACTTTGAAAATTTAGAAGTAGGTTCTTCAGGCTCTCTGAACTTCAATCGATGATCTCTGACAATATTGTTCTTAATTTGTGTTTTAAGATATTTTTATTTCAAAATATTTTAAGATACTCTATTTTCACACATTTATTGCCACCACATGACTCACACTTGGCTCTACAATTCCACAGAGCAACCTCACTCAGTTTGTTAATGATTCTGTCTTAGCAACTGAATTAGTCTAGACAAAGTGGCAGCTGTGACATGTTTACCATAAAGAACTCTTCACTACTACCAACCTCCCAGTGCTCTTTTAAATGACACATAATGAACACCGTCAACTTGGGGTTCTTTAATACTCTGGCCCTATAAATAATTCTAATTCCACTTAAGACCTAAAAGAATCCACCATTTCAGAATTATCTCCAGTCTATTTATATGAAGACACCGCTCCAGGCTAATTCTCAGCTCTGCTAACTAATAACTTCATTATTATTTGAACCCAGACTATTCAATATCACTGCCCTTAATCCTCTTTTCAAAATACCAAACTTGAACGCAACATGCTTCTTTTAAGACTCTTTTATTGATTTTTTTTTTTAATAACAATCCAGTCTGTTGGATCTCAATGCAGTTTATAAAAACAAAAAACAAAAAACAAAAAAAAAAAAACCAAAAAACCTCAGGTCAGTTTCCTATAAACTGCAATCAAAAAGTAATTTAGTTTGTCAAAGAAGTTATCTGAAGTTGCAATTTTTTTTAATATGCAGAACAGTAAAATGTATGCATGCTCTTGGATGCATGTGCTCCTGTGCACTACAAAGTTCTATGTAAGAGCTTGCTACGGTCTGCAGGCAGTTTGGGGATGCAATATTTCCTGCATACTTTAGGTAGGTGAGGATGAAACTCATATTTATGAATAAAGTATTTTTCTCAAAAACAAAACAAACAAACAAACAAAAAAAACGAGGCAACTTCCGTTGAATGTTATCTGTGCTACACCTTGGATTGAACTAAGAGACTCCATGTCCATGCTGCGACTTGAGAGAGGAAAAAAAAAAAAAATCCCTCTGCAGGCATCGAGGAATAGCGAAAGGAAAAGGGTAAATAAACATTATGTGCACAGTTGTTCATGTCCTTACATTAACAGAACACACCACGAACTTTACATAACAAGGATCAAAGTCAATAGTGTCTATGGTGGAAGTGGAACAAGCCTAGTAAAGGGGACAAAACAAAACAAACAAAAAACCTTAAGTCTACACCTCATGCAGAGTCCTCCTTGACCAGTCCTATTTCTCAGACATCCGAGTTGGAACTGAGATTTGTTAATCTGGGGTCTGCATTGATTTCGTATCTGTAATGATACCCTTCCATGTGATCCCTGCAGGCATCTCTGATGTTATGCATCCACTTTTTTATGCCTTTTCGGTTCAAATACAAAACGAGGAGAAAAATGGCGCCTATCAGAGCTAAAACAATACCTAAGAAGACATAGGAAGTCTGCAGGGATTGGGGAAGGATCGCGTCACAATCCAGGTCAGAGCTCTTGAGGTCCAAGAGGCCACGATTCCTCATTTTTTCCGGGAATGCGCAGGTGAGCCTGGCTTTATCCGGCACCACCTCTGTCTCTTTAAGCCAAGCCACCATGTCAGCCATGTAGCAGTCGCAAACCCAGGGATTGTTGTCCAGGAACACCCTGAGGTGAGCCAGGCCTTGCCACTCTGCCAAGGTGGAGTTGTGAAGGACCTTGAGGGCATTGTCCTCCAAGTGGAGGCTTTCGAGGTGTGTCAGGTTGCGGAAGGATGCATAGGTCAGGCTCACCAGGGAGTTGTTCCTGAGGTCCAGGTGTTTGAGACTCGGCAGTTGGGCCAATAAGTCCCGAGGCAGGTAGAGAAAGTGATTGCTGGCCAGCTCCAGGTGAAGCAGCCCTCGGAGTGCAAGGCCTGAGCGCAGGGCAGCTGCCACCATGCTCTCGAAGGCCACCATGCCCTCGAAGCTCCCGTTCTGCCGCTGATCCTCAGGGGGCACGATGTGATTCAAGATCAGCTCCTCCAGGGGGCTGGGGGCCGAGACGCTGGTGTTGCTGCCCGCAAAGGCGAAGGCGCTGAGGTTGGTGAGAGGGTTGTGGCTGAGGTCAAGCCGGCGCAGGCCAGGCAGATGCTCGAAGGCACCTGCACACACCTCCTTCATGTGGTTGCCGCTGAGGTTGAGCGCCTCCAGATCGGCGAGCGGCGGCTGGCGGGCGAAGGCGCCAGCCGGGAGCACGGTCATCTGGTTGCCGGTGAGGAAAAGGTTGCGCACGTAGGGCGGCAGGTCTGCCGGCACCTCCAGCAGGTTGCGGTTCACGCACTTAACCGTGCGCGCCGCCTCGGAGCACTCGCACGCCGCGGGGCATCGCTCGGCCAGCGGAGGCTGCGCAGACCCCGAGGCCAGGAAGGCTGCCGGGGAGGTGGAAGACGAGGGTACCGAAGAGCTGGGGGTCGACGCGGAGACCCAACCCAGCAGCACTAGCGCCAGCCTTGCCAACCGCAGCCGTCCGTCCCCGGCGGAGGGGCCCCGGGAGCCCGCCCCAGGCATCGCAGCTCGCGGTTCCCCGGAGCTGGGACGCCGCCCGCTCCGAAGACACGACCGCTTGGGCCCGGCGGGCGCAAGCCAGCCGCAAGAGTCGACGGCAAACTTTCCTCGCGTGGGAGCCAAGGAGGGGACGCCAAAGCTGAAACTTGGCTAACCCCGGGCCACCGGGCGTCCCCTTCCCGGAGCGGCACCCCGCCCTTCCCTCCAGTGAGTACGCACGGCGGGTCGGGACGCGGGCCTTGGGGCTCCTCCTCCAGCTGCAGCTGGGATGGGTGGCACCTCCTCGACTCCTTTGTTGGCGCCTCTCTCAGGGCAGGATCGGATGGGCGACCTGGGACAAGCAGGAGAGAAGCGTGAGGAGCAGTAACGGCCACAGCTCCCCGAGTACGAACCAAGTTGCCCCCACACTAGCCACCCGGCCCAAGCCTCGGTGTGCGTCCTCCCCCCCCCCACCCCCCCACCGAGGGACGCGGTCCCCACTCCCAAGCGCTAAGCCTGCCTCTTCCGGGCCCACACCATCAGTACCCGGGCCACCTCCCGCCTGGCTCCAGCCCGGATTGCCCTCCTCCCGCCTCGAACTTCACGCAGACCCCACGGAGTCCAGCGAGCAAACTTCTCCTTTTTCTGGATCCCAGCTCCCCCCCCCCCCCCCCCCCGCCGACCACCTGCCTTCCGGGGTCCCCGCCCCCGCCGCTCCTCCCCCTCCCAGGTTGGGATGAGAGCGAAGTTTCGGGTTACGGGACTCTTTCGAGCTTTTTTTTTTTTTTTTTTTTTTTTTTTTTTTTTTTTTTTTTTTTTGTACCTCCTTGGATTAGTGGGGAAAGGAGAGCAGAGTCGGATAGCTGTCGCCTACTCTCGAGTCCCCAGTTCTTGGCCCTCCAGTTCCTGGATCCCGAGAGGGTCCAGGCGTCTCCAGAAAAACGGAGGGAACCCGCCAACAAAGCGGCCGTGGGACCGTGGGCAGGGTGGCAGCCAGGACCCCGGCTCTCCTCACGCCCTAGTATAGAAAAGAGTCCCGGTCCCGCCTCCAGGCTCCAAACCTGGCCACTCGGTCTCCACTGCTCACCTCCGCTCCCCGCGCCTCCAAAGCCAACTCCGAGGGCCACCGGAGTCCACGCGCCTTCCCGGCTCCTGCTGCGAGCGCCGACTCTCCTCTCACCCCAGCCCCTGGCCCAACCTCCACGGCTGGGAAAAACCAAGCCGGGGGGCGGGGGAGGGCCGGGGCTGCGGGAGAGATCGCCGCCGCACTGCCCACCTCTGCTGCCGCAGGTAAGGGCTTTAAGGAGGGAGACGAGGGGCACCTAGGCTGGGCGACTCCCCCAGGCGGAGATAAATGAGCAACGCGCCCCTGGAACGTGAGGGATTCCCCTTCTGTTCCCCCTCCCTGGCATCCTTTGGTGGTTCCGTATTTTGCATAGCGTATTTACCTCGGACAGAAACAAAAGCGCTGGTAGATCTCTTGGAATTCACGCTGCTCCTGGCGTCGCTGGCAGTGAGGCGATGGATTTCAGCGTGAGCCACATCAACGCAAAGTGGCAGTAGAAGGAAAGAGCTGCACAGGTTACATCCGCCGCGGCAAACGCCTGGCTTGTGAGGGAGATTCAGAAAGTCTCCTCTCGTTTGGCTCGGTTTGGCTGGCAACTTCAGATTGAGAGGTAGTTAGTTAATGCCTTCCTACCTGTGCCACCCCCGCACGTCTTCGGTAGTTATCAAACTTGTAAAGACAGTCAACTTTAAAGTGGGGGAGGGTTACTGGAAAGGACATTCATTCTTGATCCATTATGGGTGGTTTTTTTTCCCCTCCTCTCAAAATTAAAACCAGAGGGAAGCAAGCTGCAGCTAAAACACCCCAGAAACAAAAGCAAATTGCAAAGATGTGAGTCACCCGGAAAGCTCCCTCCACCAGATGCGGTGCGTTGTGTCAGCACAAGTCACTTATGCAGGGAGTGCTCGCGGCGGGAGGTGGGCGGGCTGACCTGGGAAAGAAGTTTGTCCCAAAGTCTGTATCCCAGGGGGCGCTGGCAGGCGCCAGATGATGGATTAGGGAAAGGACTGGAATGCTTATAGGACCAATGTCATTAAGTCTGGGAGAGTTGGAGTTCCGAATGTTACTCTCTCAAAAACTCTTCATCTTCTTTTTCTCAGTTAAATAATTTTCCCTAAATTAAAAGGTGTGGGTTATTACAGGCTATTTCATTTTAGAGAGAAAAAGATAGGAGAAACAAGGCTGAGGAAAAGACCCAGTATAATAAAAGTATCAAATTGACGATGCTGGGAAGTGTTCCCGCAACATGCATCATTACTCTGGCGGTCCAATTCTGAATCTATGGCTGATTCTTTCTCTGAAAAGATAGTCCACACAAACACCAGCCAAAATGGTCCAGGAAAAGGAGCTGCAGAGCCTGGAGACTGCAGAGATTTGTGCAAAAAGACAGTTTCGTTAATTTGCATCTTCAGCACATTTATCTAAATCCCTTTCTCTTATTTTTAAAAGTGTTCTGCAGTATAAATGTGAAAAGCTTTGAGGGAAAAAAAAACGACTCAGAAACTGAAGTTATATGCATGGCAGTCATGACGATGGTTATATAAACCCATACACGTGCTAAAACTCATAAGACTATACTCCGAAAAGGGCAGTTTTACTGCTTGCTTTTGTAGTAAAGTAAATGACGGGAAGAATTTTTCTGATCTTCTAGCATGGTCTGAAATGATTCTGTCAGAAGAGCAAGTGCTCTTGTGCTCCGGCTTCTTAGCATTTAGAAAAAACAACAAGTACTCTCATCTGATCATCAACATACCCAGAGGCAAGATACACTGTAATATTGGGACTGTCATCCTGTGTCCTTTCTGTTTGGCTTTTCAAACAAACAAAAACAAACAACAAAGGCTGTGGATCATAAGGCTTAGGATCAAGTGTTTTCTCACCTGCCTAGTCATGCCATTTGATAACAATTTCCCTGTTTATTCTTCGTATCATAACTAAGATAAATCTCACCAGGTTTACCCATTTGAAAGCTGGCATGCCCGTATAGAATGATGCCAAGTGGAAGGTAGAAATGGAACCAGGAGAGAGCTGCCTGCTTTTCATGTCTGCCCCTTCCACCTCTAGGCCAGATGAAGAGATGTGTGCAGAGTCTCAATCTTAGGATAGATTCAGCCTGCAGCCAAGGGTGGTTGGAGTTCATCCAACACACACACATTCACAGGCACATGCACACATGCACACAGTTACAAACTTACTTAAAACATGAGATTTTTGTTTTGTAACCCAATTGCATGGCCTTCCCATGTGTGCTTTATGGTGACAGTGTCATCATCCGGGCAAGCCTGAGGTAGCTAAATAAGCATAACACCTGAGTGTCTTCAGTTTTTCTCTGCAGTTAGCCATGACTTAGAACCAGAAACAGAGACATTTATAGCTCCAACACTTACATGTGGGGGGCAGCTATGTATTTCTGATATTAAATCTGTAAAATGGAGTCACAAGTACAATTGAAAAAAAAACTTCCACAAGAATTGAGATGCACTTATCAAAACCATCTGTTGTCATCTTCTTTTTAATTATTTTCCTTCCAGTTATCTATTATGATCACCATTTTAGTGATAGCAGTACAGGGTGAGAAAAGGTCTCCATAAAGCAGAATGTTTAAGAAATGAAAGTAAAACACACAGTGTTAGCTTTAATTTCAGTTAAACACTCAGCGCTGTGGTGTTACCCACAATTCACTTGGGTCTTCCCACTTTAATTAACCTAATCTAGACAACCCTTCTCAGGGCTGTACAGAGTCTTCTTTTTCTAGTTGATTCTAGATCCCCGTTAAGTGGATATTAATTATCACATCTCTACCCTTTGTCAACTTGACACCCAAACACCTGACCTTTAAACCAGAACCTTCTTCCACTTAGCTGCATAGGCTCATGGGTATCCCATAATGCAAAAACAGATTTGGTCCAACTTTAAAAGGCTGTATAGTCTTTTAACAAACCCAGCTCTTTTTAAAATTCTCAAGCCTGAGATCTCATTTGAGATTCATTCTTTTGGCTCACTCCCTCTCTCTGTAGATCTGCATAAAAGAACTGAGCAGCAGACAACACCACAGCTGGATTATATGCCGTCTTGGAATTCTCTCTGCCAAATAAACTGGTTCATGATTTTTAAATTCACCATTGAACAAAGTCTTAGGGAATGTGCAGAATTTGACCAGATTCTTTGCCAGAATGTAACAAGAAATGCCCCTAGCCCAGTTCATGACAGTAACTGTTTACTTCTGAAACCTCTGTGGGCCGAACCTCTAAGCATGCTTGTCTTCTAAATCCCTGTCAGAACAGACTATTGATCTATGCCTTCAGTATTTGAAGGCTTGTCTAGCCCAAAGTTTCAAACTCTTGTACATTCCTTTTGCAAATCAGTTCCAAAGGCATGAGGACCGAGGGAGTCAGTTTATCACAGCGGTGCCTCTCACCCAATTCTTAGTTACTTTTTCTGTTGCTGTGATAAAACAATGTAACAAACACAGTTTGAAGGAGAGAGAGGTGTTGTTTGTTTGTTTGTTTGTTTGTTTGTTGTTTTTTAAAGCTAACAGTCCAAGGGTGCAGCCAGGTGTGTGTAGGGAGCCTGGAATCTTGGCAGAGGAAGATTAAGGCAGGTGAACAAATTGTGTTCACAGTCAGGGAGCACAGAGCCATAAATGCTCACATTTAGCTTGCTTTCTCTTTTCATCCCTCCAGACCCAGCACATGGAACTGTGCCATCCACAGTTAAGGTACAAATGTCTACCTGACTTAACCGCATCCAAATCCCTCATGGGTCTGCTCACAGGCTTGTCTCCTAGGTGATTCCAGATCCTGTTAAAGTGGCAATATTAGCCATCACACACTACAAATACTTTACTAAGCTATCTCTCCAGCCCCTTACTTTGCATATATTTAAATTCTATTTCTTCTATAATAGGATCATGTATATATATTTTATGTATTATTTGCAATCTTTCTTCATTTAAGAATATATTTTATGAGGCTGAAGACATGGCTCAGTGGTTTAAGAGCACTGACTGCTCTTCCAGAGGTCACAAGTTCAATTCCCAGCAACCACATGGTGGCTCACAACCATCTTTAATGGAATCCAATGCCCTCTTCAGGTGTGTGTGAAGACAGCAACAGTGTACTCACATAAATAAAAGATAAATAAATAATTCTTTATATTAAAAACAACATAGTTTATGTCTATATATATATATGCTATATATGCTTTTTTGTGTATGTGTCCATATGCATGTTTTGTAGGGGGTGCATGCTTATGCAGACAGATGTTCACATGAGTGTGAGTATACAGGTGGAACATGAAGTGCTATTCATCACAAAGTCTCTCCCTGGCCTGCAGGTGACCAAGTAGGTTGGTCTGGCAAGCCAACATACTCCAATAATCTAAGTCTCTGTGCCACCAGTGCAAGGATTACAAACCCTTATTGAATAATGTGAAAATTGAAATATTCTCACATGTACATTCATTTGTATGCTTGAAAGGTAATCACTTTACCGCCGGGGTCATCTGCCCATCTTGCTTTCTTCCTTAAGACTGTACAGTATTGCATATTGTGAACTACTATGCTATACCTGGTTTTGGCTTTTAGAGACAAAGTCTTACTATGAAGACCTGGCTGGCCAGAAACCATGTGTAAACCAGGCTGACTTTATTATCCTCCTGCCTCTGCCTCCCAAGTGCTTGACTGCAGGCATGCGCCACCGTGATGTAGGGCTTACACTACAGATTTCTAACAGCAGGATTGCAACATGGATAACTACTTTTAAAGAAGTTTCCCACAAGTGAGAAGAACTTACCAGGATCAGTTCTATTTTGATTGTCTTAGGCATTTAATTATACTAAATTATCATACTTACTTTACTCTTGACAGCTTGAAAATGTTTTGTGCATAATGCTATTTACATGCTCTGAAGCAGGACAGAGGGTTTCAGAGTACATCTTCACAAGGAGAATGGAAGATCTCAGTGCCCTTGCAGAATCAATTTAATATATTTCCCAAGGTCATGTTATAGCCTTCAGTAGAATAGCCCTACGCTAACATTTATGTAGAAGATTATTACTATAGGAATCATTTTTCTTCTAATGACCCAAAGGAAAGTCACTGAAAAAAATGTTAGTGAAATATTGCTGTAAATCTTGGGGCTGCAGGGAAATGAAGGAAGGAAGGGAGGGAGAGAGGGAGGGAGGGGGAGGGAAGGACAGAAGAAAGAAGGAAGGAAGGAAGGAAGGAAGGAAGGAAGGAAGAAAGGAAGGGAGGAAGGAAGAAATGGTGACACTGACAACCTTAAGTGGTAAACAGCAGAGAGAAGCCTGGAGGTTCAACATGGACAAACACAAAGGTTCTTTAAAACTAGTTACTTTTGGTCCTTGCCTAAAATTAGCCAAGGAATTGATGAAGAGAACACTCTCTAGTCTGAAAAAAAAATGTCTAACAAAGTCAAGCGTTGAATAGCAAGCAAATCTGTTACAGAACCATTACCACTTAAAACAGCAAAGGTCACTTGCACTCAAGAAGTGAAAAGGGGAAGGTGAAGAGAGGACGGAGGGATATCTCAGTGATTAATGAAAGATGGAAGGATGTCTCTTTGCTTAAGAACACTGGCTGCTCTTCCAGAGGACTCATGTTCAATCCTTAGCACCTCATGGCAGCTCACAACCAACTGTAGCTCTAGTCCCAGGGGATCCAACACTCTCTTCTGGCCCCTAGGGGTACTGCATACATGTAGTGCGTAGACATACTGTAGGCAAAACATACTTACGTGTATCTTAAATAAAAATAAAATTATTCACAGTTAACCGAGTTCATTTCAAATTGTTTTATGAAGGATGAAATGCGGTCTCCTTTTTTTGAGACAACCTGATTTAAATAAAATATAAACTAGATAATGGATCAAAGAAGACAGATTTATCCTCACTGGTCAGTAAAAAGTAGAGTAGTAGAGTTGAAGCTATTAAAAATACAATAAAGATGTTTTCAAGTTCATTGAAAATTGAGCACCTATTAAAGAACAAGCTAAAAGGATGTGTCAGACTGGAGTGAACGAATAAGTTGGATGGGTGTTTCTTCATGGGTGAGAAAATAGTGGAAAGCAAATGAAAACAGTTCTATGCACAGATCTTCATAAAGGTAACACTCAACATTAGTTCAAGAAATTCTTTAAGACCTCCCTTTTTGCCTGCCACTCATGTGGTCCTTAGGATAAAAATCCCTACCCTCACTTAACTCAGTCGGGTGGGAGAGCAGACTAACAGAGAACAGCTAGTACAAAGCTCGGACAGAGTAGATCTGATGTGAGGATTCACTGGGTCATGTGATGTGGAGTTGTACTTTAAAGTATCAGTTAGAACTACCTCAAAAGAGTTGAAACATATTTGAGGAAGAGTACAGCAAATATAGGAGGGAGATGTTCAGGTCCAATTTGAAATAGGTCAGATCAAGCCAGATGTGGGAACATGCCTGTAATTTTAGCACTTGATAAGTAGGAACAGAGATGTCAAGATTTCAAGGCCATCCTGAGCTACATAGCAAGTTTGAGGCCAGCCTCAGCTACCATCAGACCCTGCCTCAAACCCTGCTCCTTTTCAGCAGGATATTAAATATGGCTGACCTCCAAAGGGTCGATTTATGCTATAGTGCAGGGGAACTACATACTACGTAAGACTTTGACAGGCAATGACATGGTCACATGAACAGTGAATTTTCAGCAGATAAGTCTGAAAGTAGAGAGGAATTTGGAACCCAAGTGAGAGAAGAGATTAACAAAAACAAACAAACAAACAAAAACTTAAAGCTGAGGTGAAAGACTGTGATGGTGTGTGGAGGAGTAGAAGATACTGGTGCTTGGCTTTCAGAAAAGTGGCACTCCCTCCACTGGGCACTCCAGATATTTCTGGAGCATTTTCTGGTTGTCAACAGTAATTAGGAGCTTCTGGCATTTAGTGGGAAGAGGCCAAGGATATTAGAAATCTCATAATTAGATAGCAACTTCCTACAATGAAGAATTGTTCAGTCGTGAATGACTTTCAAATACGCATTCTTGTAGATTTACCTCTGAAGCTTGGCCTAGAATCAGATCCATTTCACACTCAGACAGCAAACACGTATGGCATCATTTTAGCACACACCAAATTCTCAGGAAGAAAGCTTTACTGTTTAGTGTGGAATTTGATCAAAACTGCTGTGGGGAGCCTGGCCACTCGCTCAGTGTGCCATGCCAGCACAGCTCACCTGTGTCCATCCCTCTGGTCTGGAGTTGGCGTTGCTGTCAGTATAGTAGTCCTTAATGTGAAGCGTAGGCTATGTTAGGAAGTTGGTTTCTGTTGGACTGAGGTCAGGGACTCCTGCGGAACATGTTACTAGAGGAAGGACTGAAGGAGCTGAAGGGGATGGCAACCCCATAGGAAGACCAACAGTGTGAACTAATCTGGACCCCTGGGAGCTTCCAGAGACTAAATCACAAACCAAAGAGCATACATACAAGGGCTGGTCTGAGGCTGGTAGCATTTATGTAGCAGAGGACTGGCTCAGGAGGCACCTAATCCTTAGAGACTTGATACCCCAGGGAGGGGGAACTTGAAGGGAGGTACACCCTCTCAGAGGCAAAGGAAGGGAATAGGGGCAACATTTGGATGTAAATATATAAAATAATTAAAAGAAGTTGATTTCCATATTCACTCATTTAGTGAGGCAATGTCCCTTAAATCATAGCTTATTTATAAGTGGGTGGAGGTTTATCACTATTTCCTTAAGCTCTCTGTTGTGGATAGCCTTGGTGTTGCTTGTATTTTGATGCTAATTCCATTTCTCCCAGGGGGCGATTTGCAGGTAAGGAGTGAATCACAGTACACAGGTGTCTTTTTGTGAACCATTCCATAATGAATAAAGGAACCAATCACTGGGCTGGGAGGCAGGACTTGGAGGTTGGAGAGGAGAGAGAGGAGGCAGGATAGAGATAGGAGCTTTTGGACAGAGATAGCAAGAGGACAAGATGTAGCTACTAGTGTCTCCCAGTTTCAATGGCTAATCCACTAGGATTTGCCACCAGAGGATTTAGATTTAATAAGGCTTACAAGATTAAGATCTAGTTGTTGCGCCCGTTGATTGAGTTACCTTTGTTTCTGAACTAAGTTTGTGTTGTGTTTTCCTTCGTGCAGCAGCTCGACTGGGTTCCAGAGAAAAAGGTATGCCAAAGCATGGGTTTGCCAAATGTGCACCACAAAGGGGCATTAGAGCTTTGAAGCCTGGGGTTAGAGTGGTAGCGACCCACCAGTGAGAATTTAGCAAGCTGGGTGAAGAGATTTTAGAGCCCTGAGTCAGAGAGTCTCCACAAGATGAGAACAGGCCATTGCCTTGCCAGTTGAAGACCCCCATACTCGGGAGACCCTTCCTCAAGTCTCAGGAAATCACAACCACCCAAAGATCACAAGAAACCATACTTGGATGCAATCAGCAGAGGCTTTATTAGGGAAATTGGCCTGCGGTCAAACCACAAGCTCTGTCTCTGAAGAGCAAGGTTTGGCCCAGAGTGATGGGTAAGGGGTCTTTTAAAGAGCAAAACCACAAACCAGGGGAGTGGGGAGGGGGTGAGGGGCTGCCAAGGATATATAACATAAGAATAGCGAAACATTCCAGTGAAACCCACCCTGAAAGGTTAATAGCCATGTCACTGTGTCCCACTCTGTCATTTACCAACTATTTCAGATTAACTATCTTTACTTCTTCCGGCTATAGCCCCACCTAGGTGGCAGCATCTTTATCTGTAGTCAGGAATGTGTCTTCCTGCCTTGGGCCTCTCCCACCCATAGGCAGGCCTACTGCCTGAGGCTTGATTTAGGGAATAACGTCCTCCACCATGAATGTGCTCCCCGGAAAGTGAAGGCCTGGAATCTTATTTTCAGTTCCTCATTCTGGAATCTGCACTTTTCTGCCCAGGTCTAAGGGCAAAGAAATCTACACATACTTCATAAAATGGCCTTTATAATTTTTCACTCTACACAGTGCCTGGCAGGCCTGCTTGTGCCATGCTGGCAATAGCGTGAATCCATTGTTTAATAAGTCCCAAAATACTCTCTGAAAAGCTTATGCCCAAACATTTCCATATTTTACTCATTTTATTTAAAACTTATCTTTCTTTAATCTTTTAATATTTGATTGAAGATTATATCCATTATATATGAATTATATATAGAGAGAGAGACATAGATTAACAATATAGTGGGAAGGTACATTTTTATTTAATACACATGGCTTTTTAAGGTATTTGTTGTAAAAAAGAAACATTAGTTTCGGAAAATTTGAAAACAACATGTTCAGATGTCTAAGAGTTAGACATCAACTCTGAGTAATTCATTTCCTGTAGATGGGAGAGTATAGACAGGCTTAATTTGAGAACAGGAAATTAGAGGGATCTCTATATTTTGAATGATGCACAGTATGAAGTCAAACAATTCTAGAGTGAACTGCCAAGCCTAAGTGTGAGAAGCTGAAAAGTCCCCACAGGGAAGGGGAAACAGTGACAACAGTTATCTGTTTAAGGAAGAACCTGCCTTGCCTGCTTGAAATTTCTGTCTTGTAAAAGCAAGTCATGGCAAATGTTTAAATCAGTAATTTTGCCTCATGTCCACTTACTTAAAAACAATTGTGGTGTTTTTATTTGCTGGGTGGATGCCTGCCACTGCATGAGAGTGCAGGTCAGAGGACCCCTGGCAGGAATTACTTATTATTTTCTACTACATGGACTCCGAGGATTGAACTCAGGTCATCAGGCTTGGCATCAATCCTCCTCTAGCTGCTGAACTAACTTGCTGGCCCTTTTATTCATATCCAGTTTCTAATGCGAGTTGATTTTACTTTGAAGACAGTACTGAAGAGCATCCATTTCTTTAGTTCTTGACCAAGATGGGGTCAAACCCAAAAAGAATCCAACCCAGTATTAGGAAGGAGAATTGCAATTATAACGACCATACAAATTCAATTCCTTTCAACTCTAATACAGTCAACAAATACATTAATGTGCTTTTCTGTAGTACCCGACTTTGCCTTCCAAAAAGAAATACCTCAAAGCCAGCAGTTTTCTCATTCCAGCACACTGGCAGGGGTCTAGTGTATGTCCATCAGGGGTTTCAGGCCAAAGTCTGAGTGCATTAACTCTGTGTGTCTAATGTCGTCTGCAAATCTGACTCCACGGCTTAAGGACATTGGTGAATATGATGGTCCTAGGGTTGTTTCAAGTGCTCAAATCTGACACATGGAGAATTTTATCTGATTTAGTTTGGGTCTTCCATATAACAGCCAAAAGCCCAAAGCGTGCTATGTATTTTGGAATAGAATTTGGAATTTACCATATTTTCATGGCAGTGAAAGAAAAGTCTTAGGGAGAGTGAGGTCCATCCAGGGTCGAGCCTTGTGGCTGAACAGTGTGCTAGGCAGAGGAAAGTCGGGCGCAATGCATATGGCGTGGGTTGCGTTTACTGAACTCCAATCATAGCTGCTGGAGGGACCCATAACCCCAGCAGGGCTTTGGCCAAGAGATATTGATGCAGTGATATTTACTAAGAAACATGTATTGACGTGGTTTGAAAGCGATGAGGCACAGACACTGAACAGTCCATGCTAATTACAGGGCAGGGCTCCATATGTAGACAGAGACCAGAAAGCTGTAATGCAGTCTGCCTGAGTGTGGGCACGTGTCCATAAAACTCTGTCCAGTTGTGCAGACGCTGAACTGCTTCTTACCATGTCTGCCATCTATGCTTCTGCACAGTCACGCTAAAATTCATGCACGATGCCCAAGCTTGGTCCTAAGGAATTCTAAGCTTTCTTGGAAGAGTGCTGGGCTGGACTGCAGGAGCAGTGAGTGCCTGGCATACCAGAGATCCTGATTTCATCCAAACACACACAAAGCACCAAAAATGTGTGCATATTCTTCTGTTTTTTTTTTTTTTTTTTAAATCTGAGGTTTATTGCCTAGTGTTAGAAGAAGCAGTGCTTTCTTTCTTTTTTTCTTTTTTCTTGCTGAATAGTATTCTATAACATGAATATAGGACCTCATTTTTGGCCTCCTGATGGATCCTCCCAGCCTGAAGCTATCACATACTGGACAGGGGTAAACATTTAGATTCTAATCTCTCTATGAACAAACATTTTTATTTATCATATACAAATACCAAGGGATTGAAAGAAGGAGTCTTCAACAGATTCGTTTTTAACTTGTTCAAAAATTGCCAGACTGGCTAATGTGTTCTTACCCATTTTGCATGACCACAAATGGAAAATATGAGATATTTCTGCTCAGGCCTTCCCCACCATACAGAGGGTTGGCATTTCCAAAACTGGTGTATGACATGGGTGTTACACACATGAACTATGGCATCATTGGTTACCTGCATACAACCAAGGTAATTAAAAGTCCAGTATGGGGCTGGAGAGATGGCTCAATGGATAAGAGCACTGACTATTCTTCCAGAGATCCTGAGTTCAATTCCCAGCAACCACATGGTGGCTCACAACCATCTGTAATGGGAACTGACACACCAGAAGAGGGCATCGGATCCCATTACAGATGGTTGTGAGCCTCCATGTGGTTGCTGGGAATTGAACTCAGGATCTCCATCTCTCCAACCCCTGATATTTTCTAAGAATAATTAACGAAATATTTTTTAAATAAAGATAGGTGGTTTTGAGAGCCTCACACAGGCTTTATTGTTAATTACAGTGCTAAACCATTTCATTTAATTACACAGTCAATGGATTCTAGTTTTGTTTGTGGAAAGTTTTTTTTTTCCTTAAAAAAAAAAAACAAAAAAAAAAAACACTGGAACAAAATGGCAAAAGATGAACAGATGGGTTCAAATAAAAAATATAAATGGCTTTTGATATTAAAAGACTGTCAGTCTTACTTGTAGCAAGAATTGTAGAAATCAGAGTCATACGAAGATAATATATTCATAGGGAAAGTAGCAAAAAGTTTTTTAAAATGGTAAGTTCCAGCATTGGTAGCGGGGACATAAATTGTCACAGTCAATCATCTCTAAGCAAGGTTTTGGCAGTCACTATCAAAGTTAGAAGTGCTCATATCATATTCTTTAATCACTAGGGAGGATTTATACTTTGGATATGTGACACGCGTGGGAGATGACATATGTACTCAGTCACTGTTGCAGCACTTGTGACTGTAGGATGGATATATACTGAGAGTGAGGGCTTGAGTAAAGCATGGGGCAGGTCTGTGCCGGATGGCATCAGCAGCTCCCCCCATTCAGACCTTCCTTAGCTACAGCCTTTTCCCATGTCAGCAGGCCATGTCCTCTTAACTACACCCAGCTATGGGCCCCTATGCCTTCAGTGTGTGATTTGTGTAGATGTGTAGTGTGATTCAGGCAGCTTCCTTAAAGCATTTGCTAGGATTGGGCTGCCTCATTCTTCTGGTTATCTGTTGCCAGGAGAATAACACATTCAACTATTCATTGGGAGGAAGTAAAGAAAAAAAAAAATCTGTCTTCAAGTAAGTTGGTCTAGCTCGACTCAGCCTATGGCAGAGCTCAGCAGGGAATCTGTAGAAGCACCAGCCTGTTTGTCTCCAGGTTAAGAGTTTGCTGGTCTAAGCCAACTCACATAATCCAGTCCTCAGCCACACCAGAGACACACAGCTCTGACCTACACCACTGAGTCCCAAGGTGGTTTGGTGCACAGAAGAAATTGTTAACCCATTTTCCAATACATGCCACCTACCCCAAAGAGTTATTAAAGTAATAGAAAAGTCTCTGAGAGTTATTGTTAATCTAATTATGTGCAGTGTTCTATTATTGTTGAAAAGCAGTCTGCACATCTGTAAAAAAGAAATGCGCGTGTGTGCGCACACACACACGCACACACACATACACACACACACACACACCCCTTTGCTGCCAACAGTTGAAAGAAAGGAGTGGAAAGAGGCTTTTTACTGTATGCCTTCCAATCGCTTTAGTCACTTTCTTTTATAAAGAGGCAGCTATGTTACCCAAGTTAGCCGTGAATTCCTAGACTCAAAAGATACTTCTGCCTCAGCCTTCTGAGTAGCTGTGACTAGGTACACTCCCCATTCCTTATGACATACTAAGATTTTCAACTAATTTTTGCATCAGATTTTTAAAAAATAATTATTTTGCAAAATCAAGGCTATAGCTAGTATTTACTGAAATGTAACAGAATGGGGGAAAGAATACACAATCACATGGGTATTTCTTGTCTAGTGAAGAGCTAGCCAATGTTCCAGAAGACCCAGGAGGCTTTTTCACTTCTTTCTGAAAACAGAAGTCTTTATGCTTTATCTAGCTATAGAATTTATTTATTATAGAATTTATTGCTGTCCTGTTAGCTAGAAAATAAGTGTAAGTAGTTCTTAAAATTAACCATAACAATCTTAACTGCCCTATTTAAACAATGGGCAAGTGACTGGATGAGGCACTTCAAGAAGATTCATAAGTAAGCATATTAGAACCCATTCGACATCACAAGTCAACAAGGAGTAAAGTGGGCGATCACATACAGTTTAGAACACGCGGAGGCCAGCCTTTGTCAGCCCACCTCCTCCTCCTCTGTCTCTTACATTCCACTTCCTATTCTGAGGTGATTGCTGAGTCTTGAGGGTTGAGTTGGGCATTGATATAGTTGTCCCATTTAGAGCTGAACGCTTTTCTCAGCCCTTTGTTGAGTTAGGTCTCTGCATTGACCGCATCCTGCTGCCCTAGAAGCTCCTCTGACAGAAGTTGGAAGCAGTGCACCACTATGGAAATAAACATAAATATTTAAAAGGCAGTTTGACAACATGACCTTTTAGGAAAACCATATCATGGCTAGGACTGTGACGTCCCTAGCCATGGTTTTGGCCATTTTTACAGCTGCAGGAATGAATTCCCCACCCCCACCCCAGTGGAGCAAGTCTCACTTCCAATCAAGAGAGCAGTTGGTTACTCCCATAAACAGTCTTGGCACTATCGCACCAGTGGGTGTATCTTACCTGGTAGTTTGGTATTGTAACATGTGGTCTAGTGTGGGATTCAACAATGCTGATGCCTTTTCTCCCAGAGTGACCTACCTAAGCACCGTGAAATACTCCCAGCAGGAAGAGCTCACTTCTAAGTTTCTAACAAGGACAATTTGTCTATCGCAGAGCTGCTGCACTGCTTCAGAGCCCCTTATGCTAGCACTCCTTGTGTCATATGTCCAGTTACTGAGGGACCCTGTCCCCAGTTGTTTTTGATCAATAATGAGCCAGAGGCCAATGGCTGGGCAGGGTAAAAGAGGTGGGACTTTTAGGATTCCATGGCAAGAAATGCAGGAGGGAATTCCACCATGAGGGGGGCATAGGATAGACCACACTGAGACAGAGAAGCAGAGGGATCAGAATTAAAGGCCCGCTGACATGTTAGAATTCAGTGAAGCAGTCCCAGTGTCCACTCCCCACTTAAGTCTGGGGAACCAAAGATAAAATATAAATTTAGAAAATGTTAACTCAGGAATACCAGAGGGGAGTGTGTGGGGAGGTTTAGAAGTGCCCAACCATTGAGCTAATTAGGAATACTAAAAATCTCTCTCTCTCTCTCTCTCTCTCTCTCTCTCTCTCTCTCTCTCTCTCTCTCTCTCTCTGTGTGTGTGTGTGTGTGTGTGTGTGTGTGTTTCATTCTTGAATCCAGAGAGCTCTGGCAGGTGGCTAGAATAAAATATGCGAGAATGAGAAATCAGAAAGTACACGTTCTACTTTTCTTTCAATTTCGCCCCAACAGTCCTACTTCATACTTGTACCACAAAACTCTAGTGCTGTAGTCTGGTTCCATTTTCTTCTTTTGTGTGTCATGGGAAGCAAGACAGGCCAAAAGCCAGGACTGTGTACATACTAGCCAAGAGTTCCACTACTGAGCTATACTCCAAGTCCCTGCCCACCCCTTTGTGAAGAAAAGTCTTACTATATAAGGCTCAGATGGCCTTGAACCCTCTACTTCAAGCCAGCCTTAAACTCACAAGCACCCATCTTGCATCTGTGAAGGATTTCTGAATACCTTTCTTAGTGCTCTACTAACAACATTAGACAGTATTGGTACCCAATGACTGCTAATGAACACTAATAAATTTATATTTTTAAAAAATGCTACTGATTGAAATTCAGCATCCTTAAAGGAAGGCTATTCCATGAACAACTTGCATAATTTTTGTAAGTTCAGATATGAATCAACTTCTTAGAAAGTATGACAATAATTTCTCTACCCAAACTGATCTCAGTGTTGTGGATGTTTCCCCTACTCCCAACCACTGGGAGACATTCCCAACAGTTACAACATTAGCCACCACACAGATACATTTGTAGACGCTCTAGAGGATGGGAGAACCTACTCAGAGCCAAAGAAGGGAGTTTGTTTAAGTGAGGCAGTTCTGGTGGACATTGACAGTTATGGGACACAAGTTCAAAAAGACTTGGAGACTCCACGAGTTGAATTGAGCACCTGCTGCATGCAGCTAATTGGGAGTTTCTGAATTTTTGAACATCCAGAAAGTATTCTAACGTCTCATCTTTGGTTTTGTTTTATTTTTGGCTATGTGCATCTGTTTTACTACACTTTAGTACTGTTTTCATTTATCATATTTTAAAAGTACACTTAATTTTTTAATTCTCCTTTGTACATATACCTAAGTTTTTTTTTTACTATGTTTACTATGTTTTTGGTAATATGTTGCCTCAGCCTTATATTTTAAGCATTTACATTTTTGTGGTTTTGTTCTTACATTTTTCCAGTTTTTGTTAGGAAACTCTTATTATTGAGGACATTTCTTTCCTTTTATTTTTTGATTTTTTGTTTATGTGTTCTCTTGTTCTTTTATCTTCCTCTCTAGATATATTTTTCTGCATTCTCTTCCTTTACCCTTTCTTTAGTTTAACCTTTGTCTGCTGTTTTGGCCCCTTCACTTACTTACTATCCTCACATTTATCCCAAATAATATTTATCTTCATGGCACAGTGTACCTTAGTTCTGCCATTTTCTGTTTCTGGGCATTAGTGATGTGTAAAAATAACCTCTAACTTATTTGAAGGGTATTTATATATTGTTGTGTGGTTTGTTGTTACTGCAAAAGTTTGTTTTCTCTTCATGGTACTGTGTATTGATCCCTCAAAAGCAAGCTACCAATAAAAAGAAAAAATTAAAAATAATAAAAACCATTATACCCAAACCAATAGATACACAAACTACAAGAGACAGAAGATACATATAAAAGCAAGATAACCTTACCAGAAGTTCATAAATGTTCAATTATTGTGCTTAAGTATGGTAAAGTGTGGGATGGTGGTTTCAAAAGTTAAATAATAAAAGTGATCAATGATATCAAGGGGTATACAAAGGTGGAGAAAAGATGAATTAAATCTACGACCTGGAAAAGAAAGTTAACAACTCAGAAAAAAGTCAGCAAGATGAAATCTTTTCAGTACTGAAAGATTCAGTATAAAAACTGAGATTGTGGGTGTTACCCAAAAGGATATAATAATTTCAGGTAATAAGATGAAAAAACACAGCAGAAAACATTAAAAATAGGCTCGACTGGGACTATGAAAGATAGATCAAAGGTTAATATCAGTTGTTGCTCTAGCAAATGGCCTGGGTTTTGTTCCCAGTACCTGTGTGATAGATCACAACCATCTGTAACTCCAGGTCCAGGGGATCTGATGCCTTTTTCTGGGCACCAGGCACCATTAAGTGCACATATATGCATGCACGGAAGATACTCATACACATAAAATAACATAAATCTTAAAGAAAAGGAAAGAAATCCCATCAAGCATAGACTATCAGGACCATAGGACAGCATCAGTGAAATGCAACATTCAAACATCAGCAAGGAAAGAAGGGAAGATCGTGATTCTTAAGATTCAAGAACACTGAGATATAACCATAAGACCAAACCTAACAATCCGCAAGATAGAAGTAGAAACTGAGATACATGCAAAAGACATGGATAATTTTAATAATGGATTTATAGCATAATGTTTCTCACATAGAAATGGACACCAAATAGAAAAGGCAGTTAGAATCCCAAATGGATATAACTAGAGAAAAGCTTCTCTATGATATATCATAGTCAAGATAGTATAATTAGTATGATATAACGTAGATTTCAAATCAAAATTAGAATGAAAAGCCAACTGCAGACTAATAAGCAGAACAGTTCATCGAGATAGAACATGGGAGACTAATTAAATAATTGATCAATATATAGTGTAATTATATGTGGATCAAACAGCAAGGCTTCCAATTTTATTAAACAAATACTAATAAACATAAAAAGTCAAATAAGCCCAGGTACAAAGATAGTGGGTTATTTTAATATCTTGCTCTCATCAATAGATCGGTTGTCCAAACTAAAAATCCCCAAAGAAATACCAGAGTTAAACAACAAAATAGATGGACTTAATACAATAAAACATGATACCCAACATGTTTAGAATATATATTCCTCTCAGCAGCTTATGGAACAATCTCTCAAAGAGAACACTTCCTAGGCCATCAAATAAATCTTATCAGATACAAAGGTAATGAAATAATTTCCTGTACTTTATTAGACCATGGTGGGGAGGGCTCAAAATCAAGTGCAAGAAAAACTACACAAATATACCAAGACTGAATGACCAGTGGGTGATTGGATAAATTATGGGGGAAATGTAAAATTTTCTGTAACAAAATGAAAATAAAAAGGCAACTTACCAGAACATTTAGGATACAGCAAGAACAGTTCTAAAAAGCCATGAATATGCTTTCATTACAAATCAAAGATCTCAAGCAAGTAACTTAATGATATATCTCAGCATCTTAGAAAGTCAAGAATGCCTCAAACCCCACAGCAATAGGTGGCAAAACAAAACAAAGCAAAACAAAAATTAAAAATTAATCTAGCAGAATTTTTTTAAAGCATAAAATCAATTAAAGAATTCCACGAGAAAATGTAAACAATATGTAGATGATACCAAGTTCTGCTGCCACCCAGAATTGCAGTCTGGGCCCTTTCTACTATAGCTATAGTAGCCTCTGTGCCTCCGCAGTTCAATCGAGGAAGCAGGTCACACAGTTCGTCTTCTTGAGTAGGGAACGTGTTCAGCTGCATTTCCTATTTATTCTCACCTCTCCACCTTCTCCATTCTCACCATTTCCGAGCTTGAACCTTTGGTGGGTGGGTCCTTAATTCTAAGGAAGCGTTCTTGTTATGCTGGGGCAATGTTTGAGACTTTTCTTGGTTGCACTGGTCTCTTTTAACAGCTACAGGTCCTTTGTGTCTGTACCTTTGTTGTCCGCAACTTTAAACTCATTCCTGCTCTTTTCTTCATCCAGCTGGATACTTTTCATGCCCTTGTGCTTTAAATTGTGATTATGTACCTCAGTGAGCACTGCAAATACTAACTGTGCCACAACTTAAAGTTTCTCTGCCAGAAAACGTTTTGTTACTCTTGAATTTACCCTCATTCAAACTATCAGGACATGGAAAGGAAACTGCCTGAATTTTTGCCAGACTGTAACACAAATGGCCTCTAGTCCGATTCTCAATGGTATTCTTATTCTCCTCTGACGCCTGATGGGCTGATGCTCTCATTTCTGTCAACACTCTGGTCTTCAGAATGGTCTTCCACCAGAATGACTCATTAGGGCTCCTGTAGCTTGTGGCTCCAAGCTCTTCGACATTCTTCTTACAAACAAGTTCCAGAGACCCACAAATCACTTGGTCAGGTTAGTCGCAGGCAACAGCCCCACTTGGTATCGGTTTTCTGCCTTAGTTTCTTTTCTTATTGACAAATACCGACCACAAGCAATGTAAAATGAAGGGTTGGTTTTTTCATAATTTCCCCATGTACATATCCCATAATAACTGGGAAAGTGTGGTTGGGAGAGAAGAGCAGGTGCTGTCGAGCATTCAGCAGTCAGGAAGCAAGCACTGCTGTCCTCTTTGTTTTGTGCTTTGTCTTCATTCTTGGACCCCAACCTGTGGAATGGCACTGCTCACTTTTTGGATGAATTGGTGGATTTTCCTCAGTCAAACCTCTCTTAGAATGTCCTCCTAGACCGGCCTGGAATTGTGACTCTTAGATGTGTCTAGATTCCATTGATGATTAAGATTTACCATCACTATGTGTGCGTGCATATGTGTGTGCATGTGCATGTGTCTCTGTGTTGTGCTTATATGCACATATGCGTTTAGGTACTGAATGCAGAAACGGAGCCATGAACAGAGAAGAAACAATCTATAAGAAATAGTAGAAAGGGAAAAAGATGAATAACACACATATGGGAATATATAGAAATGAAAGGAACAGGCATTCTTTTTAGAGGGAGAAAAGGACCCAGCAAGAAGGGAAAAGGGTAAAAAATAGCAAAGCATAAAGGTGTGTGCATGTGCGTGTGTGAGTGTGTGTGTGTGTTTTAATATATCTATACCCAGATTCATATTAAATGTCACAATGAAACCCATTACCTTGTGTACTGACTTTTAAGATTATTTTTTCTAAAAGAGAGTTGGTTATTTGGCTTAGCTGGGGAGAGTGTTGCTCTCCATTCATGAAGCTCTGGGTTCAGTCCCCAGTGCCATATTTACTAGAAGTGCTGTTGTCTATCAGTAACAGGGCAGGTGGAAGCAGAAGGAACAAAAGTTCCAGCTCATTTTCGGCTACATGGTGACTTTGAGGTGACCTGGAGAAAGACCCTGTCTTGAAACAATACCAAAAAGAGGAGCAGGCTGAGCCATTGTCAAGACAGCTCATCAGACAGAATCACCGAAAGAAAAAGTTAAAAAGAGCCTGCCTTAGGCTGCAGAGATGGCTTGGTGGTTATGAGCACTTACTGCTCTTCCAAAAGACAAGGGTTCAGTTTCCAGTACCCACAGAGAGCAGCCCACAAGTGCCTGATACTTCAGCTCCAGGGGATGCTGCATGGTGTTCCTCTGCCTTCCTCCACCAGCTGCACTCACATGGACATATCCCCACACAGGCACAAACACACAGAGAACTAAAAATAAACACGAAAAGAGAAGATCCATCCTGCTCTCAGAACAAATCCGAGACTATCTACAAAAGCCACCTCTGCACAGATTAAATTCCATCAGATAAATAAAGTGAATATGATTATGAAAGTATTAAAGTACATTTAATTTGCTTTTGCTTTGAATTTTGCTAAAATACAATTTGACAAAACACAATGTTACAATCTACTCTCTGGCAAGAACCAATAAGAATAGAAGACACTTAAGCAAACTGTAAAGAAGGAAAATGGGAATGAGGATATATTGAGATCAGAAAACCATAGAGATGATGACTTAATTCCATACCACAGGTATAGAGTTACCAAAATTAATATGTTTAACACATCAAACTGAAAATACATAGTTATTCTTTCTTCTCATTCTGTTTGGTAGACCTAAAACTAAAATGTAATAGTTACAATGGCACATTATTTTCTTAGTAACATATCTAGATGACATCTGTGTAAATATAATATATAAAAATAATGTTTCTATGTCTTATAATTAAATTTATATAAATTTGAAGGAGATTCTAAGAAGTTATATGTGATATGTCACTGAGCAACCATTAAGAAAATAAAGTTTTAAATAGAAAAAAGATAGTGTGCATGTCTGCATGTTGGTATGTGCAGAGGAAATGTAGGTCTCAGGGAAGCCAGTGATTACAATTCCCCTGGAGCCGGAGTCACAAATGATTGTGAGCCACCCAGTGTGGGTGCTGGGAACTGAACTCAGGTCCTCTGAAAGAACAGCAAGTGCTGTTAGGCACTAAGCCATCTCTCCAGTCCCAGTACATATTCTGAGATTGACTATATTCTAACCTACAAAAAAGCAAGCCTCAATAAATTTAAAGAGACAAAATTTCTAGAAAATATTTCTCTAATCACGAGGAATAGAAATTAATAACAAAATAGAATATTCACAAATATGTGGATTAAACAGTAATTAAACACAACGGTGTGAAAGTGAAACAATATCACATAATTAGTGTGTCAGTGGAGAAATAAAAAAACACACAAAGTATTTTAGGACAAAGGGAAAATGAAGGTACTCTATATCAAAATTTGTTATTTTATCTAGCTAAGACAGTAGTTGTTGGGAAATTTGTATATTTTTATTAAAGGAGAACCTCCAACAATGACATAACCATACCTTTAAGACATTGCAAAGGAAGAACAAATTAAGCTAAAAGCAAATATAAAGAGAAATAAATGTTTTGGCAGCGAGTAGTGAAATTAGAAAAATGTTGCTGTCAGGATGGCCAAGCAGTCTAGACTCCATGTTCACAATGAAAATGATAAGAAAAAAAAAAAAAGTCAACAAAATGGAGAATTGGATAAGCACAAATTACTAACTAATATAAGGCACAAGGAAAAAAAAGGACATTGCCATCAGCCATATAGATACAATGGGGCTAATAAAGAATGCTATGGATTGCTGTGTCCCAAAAAACCATGCCCGTTGGATGAGAATTCAAATTTCCGAAGACATGAGCTGTTGGAGCTGACTCTGAAGTAGAGACTCTGAGTAGATTTATAAGGGAGAGTTAGCTGTTAATATTTCAGAAACCTCCCGAGGAAGAAAAGCCAACTGCCGATGTGATTCACCAGCAAATTTCCCACTTACAGCATGATTAGTTCCAGATCCCAAACTTTTTCAAAAACTAGAAGAGGAAGAGAACATATTGTGACTCACTCGCTGATGCCAGTGTTTCTTTAATAACAGAACCAGACGACTCCGCAAGAAAAGGAAACGACAGAGTGGAATCACGTATGATTGTAGATGTAATATCCTTCCTCCAAACTAAACCTGATCAAACCTAGAGACAAGCAACAGTGATTGTAATCCATGACTATGCAGGATTCACATCTAGGATACAAAACTGCTTAAATTAAAAAATTAAAAAAAAAACCTGTTGCAAGACAAATTACCAATGGGAACAAAATACAGAAACAAAATATGGCTATGCCATCTGATGTGGTAGAGTGTTTAACGTTATTCACCATCCACTCTGATAAAAGAAAGTACCCTACCTAATATAAATGAAAGAAGTTCCCATCCTGATTAGGAGTACCAGAAACCAAGCTAATACCACAAATGTCACACCTACAATGACATTTAATGCCAGAAGATACAATTTCCTTTTAAGATACTGCACTGATGACGCAAATATGTTGCAGCCTTAAATACTTATAAAATGAAAAGCTATATTTTGAATTTCTGTGACTTTTTACATAATAAAAAGTCATATCATCAGAGAGTAGAGTTGGTTCTGTCTCTTCCTTTCTAGTCTGAATGCCTCAGGTTCTTGCCTACTTGTCTTAGGTGGCGTGCCCAAAACAATCTTGAAAAGAGCTCGGTAAGAGAAGACATCCTTGTTTTGGTATTTGCTATCATGTGAAACCATTCTATCTGTAAGCATTAAATGTTGTGTTAGCTGTGGAGTTCTACTTCTTGCTGCTATTTCTGGTTTTGTATATATCAATTTAATAGAATTTCATTGACACACACTCCCCATTTTATATCCAGTTAGCTATTGATAATTTGTTGAGATCATTCAGTGGGAAAAGAATAGTGCTTTTATTTACAAGTGTTGTGGTGATTGTTCATATATATGTATATACATCTATATCTATCTATCTATCTATCTATCTATATATATGTATATCTATGTATATAGATGTATATACATATATATGAATATATATCATATATATGAACATATACACATATATGAACATATATTCATATATATGTATATATGTATATATACATATGAACATATGAATATATGTTCATATATATGTATATATATTATATAAATATGACAGAGGATGGAAGGAGGGAATGGAAGATGGAAGGGAAGGAAAGAAGAGAAAGAAAAGAAAAGAAAAAAAGAAAATTCGACACCTTTATTACATGCATACAAAAATCCTGCTAACTCCAATATAGATCCTACACTGAAGTATGAGCTATTAGTCTTGAGAAAAAAAAACAGAACTAAATCTTTATGATCCTGGGTTATGATAAACATTTGTTGACACAGCATTGAAAATAAAAGCAACAATAAAATACATCCATTGCATTTTATTGAAACAAAAACTTAAGCTTTACAGATTGCTATAGAAGTGATGGGATGATTATTTTAATGGGGAAAGGGAAAAAAACAGCATTTCTGCAGAAAAGATACATTCATGTTTTATAACTAACAGTAAAATGCTGTATCATGAGCTATTAGACAGAAACCACATGAGATGACACCTTACCCCATCTAAGTGGGTTGTGATAAAAATATCAGGAGACAAACACTGGTGAGGAGGGGATAACTGACTTAATCTGTCACTGGAGGGAGCAGTAAATGGTGTTGCTACCTGGGAAACGATGTATTAGCCTCTCAAAATGTTAAATATAAATGGAAAGAAGTTGCATTAGCAGGTAAGAGAAAAAAAAAAAAAAAAAAAGACATCCTAGTAGCATTATCAATAGTAGCCAAAAAGTACAAACGACCCACATGCCCATCAAGTCCAGAATAGATGAACAAGTATTGTCTGTGTATAATGGTATTGCCTCAATCAGCTCTTGGTTACTGTAACAAGAAAGTGATAAGTAATATATAAAGGTCTCCTTTTTCTCAGGCTTGGAGGTTTCAGCCCACGCCCATTGGCCTCACTGCCTCCGGCCTGTGTTGAGACAGCACATCGTGGTGGGGTTCATATAGTAAGACATGGCTGTTCACCTCCTGGTGAGCAGGAAGAGAGAGAAGGAACAAGGGGCTCTCTCCAGTGACTTTGATGACTCCCAGCACATCTGTCTCCTGAGGTTTCTACTGTTCCCAATAGTATGCTCAACACTAAAACTTTAATACATGGGTCTTTGAGTAGCACTCCATATCCAGGAAATCACACATGTATTACTTGTCAAAAACAATGGAAAAGTAGTAATAAATATGATAACCTGAATAAATCTTGGCATCTCCACATTACATGAAATGTGCCAATCAGAATGCCAAGTATTACATGATTTTGCATGTTAAGAATTCTCATAAAGAGGCAATTCTAAAGCCATGATCTATAGTAGAGTGCTTGTGAGACATGCACAAACCTTGAACTTTATTCGAAGTGCCGACTGGAGGTTCCCAGGCATGTAACTAGCAGAGGGGGAAGTCGGGTGTGTCTGCTAAGGGTGTGGATTAACTTGGGGGCTGAAGAAATTTTTTTTTAATTGATCAACTCTGAAAAGCCACTAAGCTCGCACTTGAAATGAGTGGAGGCTATAATATGTGAGGACCTCAGCAAAATTGTGAAAATAATAACAAAATAACAAGAAATGAATTGGACCAGTGACCATGGAAGAACTAATTTGAATATAGTTTCGATCATGTATTCAGAACATCCTGGGCCTGCAGTCTAGAGCTACTAGTCTTTAACCCCACAGATTGAAACACTCATTGTGAGAAAATTCTGTTGATATGTTTAAGTGCGAACAGGGTATATTTGGTGCCAGCTAGGAAGAAGATCTGTGGCAGTGTACGTAGCAGGGCTCCATGTTCAACACTGGCGGTGTTCACAGCCCACTCATGGAGATGTGGAAACAATAGGAAAATAGGAAATGTGGTTTTGCTTCCTAATTTGCTTTTGGTCTTTGACACAGGGTCTCACTGTGCCCTTCCCCCACAGCCTTGAGCAGGCCTGTGAGCCTTTTACCACAGTAGACCAAACCAATAGGACCAGGGAGGCATTGCCAGACTTGGTGCCCTGCAGTCTGCTACCGAGCTAAGAAGAATGGACCGCCTGCTGAGCTTGCCTTGACACCTTCTGGCTACTATCTCCTCACCCAGCCCCTGGGCTGAACCAAGAAGAGACTCTGGGGGGTGGGGCTCCCCCTTTATATGTGAAAGCAAAATACTGAACTTCAGGCCTTGATAAGAATATGCTGTCTTGCCCCTATGCTTCTCTCACCCTCCATTCCCCTTTCATTCCCAGCCTTCCTCTCAGGTGAACCCGGTTCCCTTAGCTGCTGGAGGCAACATCTCACCATGTAACCCAGGTTGGTTTCACACTCATAATCCTCCTGCCTCACCTCCCAAGTCCTGAGATTCCAGGTCTGGTCCACCATGCAGGTGTTATAGAACAGAAATGGTAAATGGCACACTGTGATCTCAGCAAATGGAAATTGAAACATCCATACTTAAATCTATTTTGATATAGCTGCAAGACTGATATTGACTCCATCTAACAATGAAATTTGGCTTGCTTCTTCAGCGATTTGATGGTTATGAGCAGTTCTGAAATTAAACAGAAACTTACCAAATTCTACAGAGTGGAAAAAAAAAAAAAAAACAAAGACACTAATTCAAAATACATACAAAAGACACTAATACAATACATCTTAAATTACATTTTAAATTTATCATTTACATGGTGTATGTCTTTGATGACAGCACTTGGAAGGCAGAGGCAAGCAGATCTCTGAGTTAAGAGGCCAGTCTAGTCTTGCAAAACAAGTTTCAGGATGACCAGGGTTACACATAGAAACCTTGTTTTGAAAACACCAAAAAAGAAAAAAGGGTTACTGTTATTGTGTGTGTATGATGTGGCTGGGAGGAGCACACTCACGCCATGGAATGCCTGGGGAGGACAGACAGCAGCTTTTTTGGAGTCTGTTTCTTTCCATCTTCTCACATCTACTGAGCCTTCTCACCAAGCTGTCTTGCCAACCCTAGAAGTACATAGTTATCTAGTACATAGATATCTAGTAACATAGATATCTAGTATCATAGTTATCTATGTATATTAACATAGTTATCTAGTGTATATTATAGGTATATGAAGTCATAGGTTGATGTGGCAAACACATTTGCTGAAACAGTTAATAAAAAAAATGCCCTTGGTCAGAGTTAAAAATTCACTGCTTAGATTATAAATTGCACCCAATATGAAAAGTACAGAGCACCTCAGAATTTAAATGTGAACTAGAATTTATTATAACTTCCAGTAACTTTGCTAATCTTGATTCTCTATCATCCTTTGCTATAAATTCTTCCATATGTGATCTTATAAACTGATTTTCAGTTAAGAAACAAAAAGTACAAAATACTCTTTTTTTATGACAAAAGGAACATGGCTTAGATCCTAAGATCCTAAGACCTTGGGGAGCACTCTGTTTTATTTCTTGAGGTTTTTTTCCAAAGGCTCTAATGCTTCTCACTCAAGCAAAAATCTACCCGGAGACTTTGTTATTTTAAAGTTCAAATTTGCTTAGTATTAAACTCCAGTGTAGTTGGATTCTAAATTGGTTAGGTTCAGAAAAGTCCCAAGATGCAGTTCATCAGTAGAGTGCTTGCCTAGTGCAAGGCTGTGGGTTCGATCCAGAGAGAGGAGTGTGATGAAGAGATTGATTTCATGGTATGGAACGTAGGGTAAGTTAGGATATTATCAACAAGAAATAAGAAATTTCATCATATGTAAATAATGTCTCTTGTTAGAAGGTTTTAGCCCTTTATGTTTTTCTTTTGGGTCTAATTTGGTGGGAGTTTATTTTATTGCTATTTATTACAACACTTCCTCTGTCTACTAGATTGTAAGAGATGAAGCCTTACATTTTATGACCCACAACGTTCTACATCGGCTCTCACATGCAGGAGTCACCCGTCTAACGTCCTTTGACTGTGAAATCAGCCTACCGAAATTCAAGTATAGAAGAACTGTGTGATGCCAAAGCCATGTTTAGAGGCCGGGGTGGCCTCACCGCCGTCTGAAACATCTCTGATATGCTCTACAGGAGCACTCCATGATTGTCTCTACCTCATTACCTTGAAGGCTCTGGCTCACTGAAGCAGTTCCAGTCCATGGGCCTTTGGTGTTTTAACATCCTTGAGGATGATCACACACTGTCCTTGGAGAAAATGCAGGTACACATTTGACAGAAACACCCAGCTCTGCATTGAAGGAATAAAAAAAAATGCCAGGGTTTGGCACTTTCATGAGATACAGCAGCTCTGTCAGAATTGGAATGGCTGCCATTTCAGGGATCAGGCCGTGGAGCCACTCCTCAGTCAAGAGAGCTGCACAGAATCAAGAGGGAGATAAAGACATACAAGAGATATATATGTAAGATAGTGTTCAAACTGGGAAGGAAAGAATGGAATTCTCACTTACACACTTGTCTAAAAATATGAAGGAAATGATAATTGATTACTGTTGAGTACACAAAACATGATACGAAGTGTGTCCTAGGGACAGTGGAAGAGGCTGGTGCTGGTGTATGACTTCTTTTGTTTCATCTCCTCAGAGCCCTTAATCCTGATGCTAACCTTAACCATAACCCTCATCAAATATAGCCTTTGCCATTCCTTCTGAACTAACCTGAAACCATGTAAGGCATGATAAGCAATGTATGTTCTGCTGAAAGCTTCCTACGGCTAACAACAGCACCTCTCTTCTCACCCTGATCCTACAGGACCAAGAAAGTTGTCTCTATGGTAGCAAGCGCCACCCTGCAGTGGTGGGGAGTTAATGCTAGCTGAGATAACCAGAGTGCATTGGGAGATGAACCATGGTGGGAAAGAGCCTTGGCCTCCTCATCTTCTAGGACTGGAGGAGCAATTAGCTTCTCATGTGGTTTCTGTGCTGCAGGACTGTGCCTGTAGCTGCAGCAAGCTTGTTAATGCACATTTACCTCAGCTTAACTACTCCCTCTCTGTGCTTCCTTCCACACAAACTGCAGCCTGCTATTGGAAAAACCCAGGAAGTCAGAGTAAGTAACCGGCCAGTCTACATTTTTAGCTTGCTTCAGAGAAAATTTTCCATGTTCTTTAAAGAAAAGCCTAAAGAAAAGCCTGTATATATTTTATAAAATGATTTTTGTAATTTTTCACTCTACACTTTCACACACAGGGTTCTCTCACTGGTCCTACCAACACCTGCAGTAACATACAAGGTTAAGAAAGGCTCAGGTAGAAAAACCATGAATCAAAGATTATAGCTATGAGTAAGACTGAGCAAACACAAAAACAACACTGAAGAAACTCCTCTAAACCCAAGTAAGTTGTATTATAAAAATAATAACAATATAATATATTTGATGAAAAGTGAGCAAAAAAAAAATTCAAAACTGTCAAAGACTATTCGAAATAGGCATTTACATTATTATAAGGATCAATCTCATACTATCTGAATGCTGTACCTTTAGAAACCAATTAAGAATATCTAGATGCTATCATTATTGACAAGACAGTTATGAATTTTTGTGGTACCTTACTAACATAATTAATATTTTAGTATAGAGTACATACAGATTAATACATGCATTTGTCAATGATTTATAAATATGTCATGTAAAGGTTTCCTTAGTAGGGAGACTTTAAAATCTTTAGCGCAAAGGCTGGAGAGATGGCTCAGAGGTTGAGAGCACTGGATGCTCTTCCATAGGTCCTAAGTTCAATTCCCAGCAACCATATAGTGGCTTATAACCATCTGTAATGAGATCTGGTGCCCTCTTCTGGCCTGCAGGCATACCCACAGGCAGAACACTGCTAAATAAATAAATAAATAAATAAATTAATTAATTAATTAATTAATAAATATTTAAAACTCTTACAGACAGTCCGGAAGATACTTCAATGAGAAACATGCCTGCTGAATAAACATAGGACCTGAGTTTTTAACCTTGGAACCCATATAAGAATTATGTGTAGCAGCACCCATTCAAAACTCTAGTGCTGAGAGTGGAGATGTAGGAACCAAATGTAAGAATTTCAGGTCTTAGCCCAAACTTAAAATCCCACTGTCCCAGGATGCATTCGCATTCCGCATTCCAGGACGAGTACATTCCTTAGTCAGAGGACACTTGCTGGATTAACATGCAGAGGAGGAAGGGAGAGGCTGATTAACATTCCTCAGACCACAGGGAAGGGAACCCACCTGCCTGTGGGGAAGGCCCAGAGCACAGAGACACATTCCAGGATGGGAGGTGGTCAGGAAGCTGGGCCTTTAACATAATAAACCTGGGCAAACGAAGCCATTCATTGTCATAAAAGTAATGTGTGAATCTTAGTCACCTAACCTGGGAAGGTCAGCCTTTGTGGTCCTTTGTGGTTGCCCTTGTGAACTCTGTATAAAAGCTGCTCCCAACTTTTGTTTGAGGTTCTCTTGCCTGCATGCAGGAGAGCCCCAGTGCACTGGTATCATTAAGCCCCATGTTGTTACAACGAATCCTCTGTCCTCTGTGTGATTCTGCAGGAGTGCATTCCCTGGTTTGGATCTTAGAGTCCAACATTCCAACAGAGACAGCGTATCTCATGGGCTTGTTAGTCAGCCACTTGAACCAAAATGATGAGCTCCAGGTTCAGTAAGAAATCCTTTCTCAAAAAAGTGAGATGGAGAAGTGTTTTAAAAATGAGATTCTAGCATCAACCTCTGGCTTCCACATGCACCCACATGAACAGGAATGTTTGAACACACATGTTCATACACAGGCATATAATGTATGCCCACATGTACAGATACACATGTGTGTGCACAAACCACACACACACACTCCTTCAAGATACTGTGGAAAGAAAATAGGCTTTGTAAGTGAATGACTATATGTTTTGAAATCTATAATTTTATACAGGAGAAAACTGAACTCCAGACAGTTTGAATTACTTTTCCAGGATCACACTTCTGACTGATCTTAGAACCAACTTATAACACAGGTGTTATTTTGACACCCACATCAAAAACCTTTCCACTATACCATGGAGTGGAAGACGTTTGATTGACATTACAGTGACTTGGAACAGTTTGTCACTGCCATAATGTCTCTGATTCTGTCCACTCTCATGACACACTTCAACATTCTACTTCTTAACATTTTTAAATCTCTTTATATTTCCCTACTTCAATGTGTTCCTCAGTGACCTATCTTCTGACCTTCAGTCATTGGTCCAGACCATCCACTCACCTTACTGTCTGCTCCAGGTTGTATCTGGTTTTGCCTTTCAGCCTTCTTCCTTCACTCAAATGCTGCTTATGACCCAAAGTGACAGAGCTGACACTCATGGTGGTTGCAGACCCTGATTTGAGGTCTGATTCAGCTTTGAGGTACTAGAGCCCTGCTGTTCGTCTCTCCAGTGTGACTATTCGGTGGACCACACTTGAACCTACAATTTCTCTTCAATTTTTTTCCTAGTTTTATTTTTTAAACTTTGTAGATTTAAAAGAGAGGTGGATAAAACTGAGAATGTAAGTTTGGTCTCAAATGAGCATCTCTAACTTCATAAACTTAGTTACTATTAAGTCAGTGTTATAATGAACGAAATAATTAAACTGAGCGTAGTTCACAAAGGCAGAGACCACACAGCAGAAGGAAGAGTCATGTTAAGAGTGTGGACTTAAAGGAAAGGCTCTGAAATGTAATTCTTGATCTATCATTTATTAGCTGCATAACCTCATGGAAGCCAGTCTTCTCCATGTCAGTGTCTCCAAATATACAAAGCTACTTTAAAAAAAAAAAAAAAAAAAGATTGAGGAGTAAGTACTGTGTAATGTCTAATTCATTGAGAATCACTCCAGTTAACAGGAAGCACAATGTAAACCTTAGAAAACAAGTAGCCATTATGAAATGAATGTGCCTAGTGGACAGGTGTTCATCTGCTCATTTAATAAATGCCTGACGGTTTCTTTCTTTTTGTATCTGAATATATTTTAATTGTTATTTAGCAACTATGAGTGATAATGGATTTGGTGTCCTGGTGCAACACATACACTGTGAACTAATCAAATCCAACCTCCCTTTACCAGTGCCCCTCCTTCTCATCCTTCCCAACCTCTGGTCATTGTCTTTTGACAATCAGGTCAAACGTTTCTAGCTCACAACTAGGAAAAAGAAGACGTTACCACTCTGTGTATTGGATTTATTTCACATTACACAAGATCTTCCAGTTCCAACCACTGTGCTGTAAAACAAGATTTTTTTTTTTTAATGGATAAATCATGGTTGTTGTGTATGTTACCACATTTTGCTTATTCTTTCTCTGCTGGTCCATTTCTGCATACATAAAGCACAATATATAATATTAAATATCAAAAGGAAGAGATAGGACTCAGGGCTAGGATAAAGCAATGCAAAAATGTTAGAAGTGAACTGAATATGTCTACAAACACAGAAACTAGAATACACAGTCTACGGTAAATTCTACATTCATATAGAAATGAAAGAAAGGGAGACAGAAAAATAGCTACCATCTTTGGTTCTTTCTGTTCATAGAAAATGTTTTTTTTTAATGAGAAAGGAAATGGAGGTAGAAGAATAGCCTTTGAATGAAAGAACATTGTGCAGGTTCGGAAATGTCTCATTTGTGGTGTTTGTATGTGGAGAAGACAAAAGGATGCTCTGGTTACAGAGTTTGACTAGGAAGAACCTGTAAGTCACTGAAGTCACACACAGAAAGCATTTAGAAGCAAAAAAAAAAAAAAAAAAAAAAAAAAACCAAATTACATCATGACTTTTGACAGAATTTAAAAGGATAAATCAGTAAGGTCAAAGAGAATATTTACAGTGTGGAAGCAGTAGAGTATTGCCATGGAAATGAAGGCTGGAAAAGGTACCACATGCTTCACAGTGGCAGCTGATGTTGGGAGGTTAAATAAAATAAAGACAAACAAACCTTGTATATAACAACTGGTTATGGGTATTTGGCAGACAGAGTGTGAAGTGTGGGTGATACTAACAACTTAGATACCCTCTGTAGGGAAAAAATGAAGCCTTTCCTGACTTGCCATGTACTCTATCTGGGAAACATACTGATACTCTCTACACCCCAGTGTTTGATGCCATCTTTCTACACAAGGCTCCTAATTCAACCTGCCTCATTAGACTACATGGAGTATTGATTAGAAGCACTGAACCAACCAACTTTTGTAGCCAGGCAAGGCTTCCAGTGGTGGGCCTAGGTTGCATTTGATCGAGTTGTTGGCTTAGGAGATACCATGGAGATCCCTAAACAACCCAGGCTGATGGTAAGACAGAGGGGGTCACTCTGAAAACTGAGAGTGGGGCCCCATTGCCAAGGACAACATCCACACAACCTACTGAATGTAAAGAGGTAGAGCTGGTTCCTGCATGGAACCTACATTCTAGACCCTTTGGTACAGGAAAGTACTCTGCAGGCTACAGGAAGAGAAACATGAACACTAATCCAACCGCAAATCCCTTGATCTACAATCTCTCCTGCCTGCAAGAAGTGCTGGGTCAATGATGGTATACAACTTGTAAGTGTGGACAACCAATGTCTGGTTTAACTTGAGGCCATGTCTTAAGATGGAGTCCATGCCCTGCACTGACTGGAAAGTCAGTCACTGGATAGTCCAGAGACCTAGGGTAGAACCAAACAGGACTGTCCTCCCAAAGTCAATGAAATGATTTGATGATATTCTGTGTAGCTGCCCGAGGCCACAAGTAAACTGGGTACACCTGAAAGGGGGGCTGGGAATTGAAGGGGGAAGGAGGACGAGAAGAGATGAGGCCAAGACAAAGTTCTCTGATCAAGGCCCCAAGCTTTAATGTTCAGCTCTCAATTTAAAGGGGAAGACCCAACCCACAACCCCTCCTGGTTCCAGGTCATGGCTGGAGATGTCTCAAGGCAAGCCCAGGGGCAGGTCTGCTTCTGTGTTCTGGGCAGCCAAGGTGGGTAACTCCACCTAGATCCTGTCACTTGACCTTGTGGTAAACAAGGTCTCTCAGGCCTGCTCATGGTGGGGGGAAGGGTACAATTCTGCTATACTCATAGGTTGGTGCCTTGTTCAGTCATCATCAGAGAGGCTTCCTCTGGTGGCAGATGGGAGCAGATGCTGAGAAACCCATAGCCTAACATTATGCAGAGTCTAAACTGGAGGTATCTTCAGAGCCCTCCCCTTGGAGATCAGGAGACAAGGAGGAAAAAAAAAAAAACTGGAATCCAGAGGAGATGGAAGACATGAGGAGGATATAGTCCACTGAATCAACTAAGCAGGGCTGGTATAGGCTCACAGATACTGAAGCAGCAAGCATGGGGCCTGCACGGATCAATGCCAGGACCTCTGAGCGCATGTTATGGTTGTTAGCCTGGTATTTTTGTTGGACTCCTAATAGTTGGACTCTTGCCTGTTCTTGGGACTCTTTTCCTCCTACTAGGTTGCCTTGTCCAGCCTCGATATGACAATGTTTACCTTGTCTTAGAGTTTTCTCTTCTGCCATGTTTGCTTGTTGTCTCTTGGATGCCTACCCTTCTGAAGGAAAATGGAGGGGAGAGAAGGGGTGGGGGAAATTGGCAGGAGTGGAGGAAGGAGAAATGTATTATATGAGAGAAGACTACTTTCAAGACAGACAGACAGACAGACAGAGAGGGAGGGAGAGATTCAGGATACCCTGAACAAATTATTCACTCAAGAAATATGTTGCCATGAGAGAGAAAATTGTTGCAGGAAATTGAGAATAAAATGGTAGGTTAGGAGAGAGAAACATCTCTTGGGACGATGACTCAGTCAGTAAAATGTAAGAATCTGAGCTCACGCAATACCCAAGATGCAACTCACAGACAACATGAAACTCATGAATAAAGAAGACCAAAGTGTGGGTGCTTTGGTCCTTCTTAGAAGGAGTAACAAAATACTCATTGGAGAAAATATGGAGACAAAGGATGGGACAGAAACTGAAGGAGGGGTTGTCTAGAGACTGTTCCACCAGGGTATCCATCCCCAAGTGCAGTCACCAAAGGTAGATGCTGATGTGGATGCCAGAAAGTGAATGCTGACAGGAGCCTAATATAGCTGTCTCCTTAGAGGTCTCCCAATGCCTGAAATATACAGAGGCGGATGCTCACAGCTAACCATTGAATTGACCATGGGGTTCCCAATGGAGGAGTGAGAGAGAAGACTGAAGGAGCTGAAAGGGTTTGTGGCCCCATGGGGAGAGCAACCAACCAGAGCTCCCAGGGTCTAAAGAACCAGCCTGGGAGAATAGGGAGGGACCCATGGTTCCAGCTGTATATGTAGGGGAGGATGGCCTTATTGAACATGGGTGGGTGAGGAAGTCCTTGGTCCAGTGAAGGCTGGATGCCCCAGTGTTGGGAAATTTGTGGGTGGGGAGGTTGGAGTTGGGGGTAGGTGGGGGCACATTCTCATAGAAGCAGGAGGAGGGGGGATAGGATGCCAGTTTCTAGGTGGGGGGAAATGGGGAAAGGGGGCCACATCTGAAATGTTTATAAAATATGCAATAAAAAAAAAGAATCTGAGCTCAATCCACTGCACTACATAAAAGCCACGTGTAGTAGCTTATGCCTACAATCTGAATGCTTCGAGGATCTCGTAAGTTTATCTGATCCTACTCCACAAGCCCGGTGTCCCAGTGAAAAACAGTGTCTCACAAAACTGGAAATGTGCCCAGTGTGGTGGCACATGCCTTTCATCTCAGCACATATGTACTGGCTGGCTTTGTGTGTCAACTTGACACAAGCTGGAGTTATCACAGAGAAAGGAACTTCCCTGGAGGAAATGTCTTCATGAGATCCAGCTGTAAGGCATTTTGTCAATTAGTGATCAAGGGTGGGAGGCCCCATTGTGGGTGGTGCCATTTCTGGGCTGGTAGTCCTGGGTTTTATAAGAAAGCAAGCTGAGCAAGCCAGGGGAAGCAAGCCAGTAAGTAACATCTCTCCATGGCCTCTGCATCAGCTCCTGCTTCCTGTGCTGCTTGAGTTCCAGTCCTGACTTCCTTTGATGATGAACAGCAATGTGGAAGTGTAAGCTGAATAAACCCTTTCCTCCCCAACTTGCTTCTTGGTCATGATATTAGTGCAGGAATAGTAACCCTGACTAAGACAACATAAGGCAGATACATTTCTGTGAGTTTGAGGCCAGCCTGGTCTACATTCAAGTTCCAGGCCAGACAAGGCTACATAGTGATATACTGTCTAAAAGGAAACCAGCAAACAAACAAAAGCAACACACACACAGACACACACACACACACAGAGAGAGAGAGAGAGAGAGAGAGAGAGAGAGAGAGAGAGAGAGAGAGAGACGCACACGCACACAGACACACACACCAATCTTAAAAGAATGGAAAGAAAAAGAATTTGCTTTGTAGGAAACATAAGAGAATTACTTCTTTCCCAGCCAACCCCCCCCCCCCCAGAACAGAGAAAGACTTCCATATGTTTTTAGGCAGAAGAAAAGGACCCAGTAATTGAATAAAAATAATACTATTATATGAAGTGGAAACTTCTTTATTTAGAGAAGATTTTCTCATAAAGGATAAATTTCACTATGACAAGTTCAATAAATCAATAACAGAAAGTAATATGTGGATTGAAACATCTCTAGGTGAATCTAATTTATGAAACCACCTACAGTTTGTTGGAAAGTGAGTGTTTCCTCCATGGGGTACTTTCAATTCATAGTTCTTCCCTCCTTCTAAAATGAATGAGAATTCTTGAAAGGAATGAGCAGGCGCCTAGGCAGGTTAAGGAGAGACAGATAAAGAGACAGAGAGAAACCCAGGGAAAGACTACAAGTTCAGTCTCCAGCTGCTCTCAGGCAACAGTGCAGAACCGTGGAAAAGCCAGATTACCTGTGAGGATAACATTTAAAAAGCCTCTTCTAAAATGGGTGGAGCTTAGTGGCCACCCAGGAGTCAAAAAATGGGAAGCCAGGGCCTAGAGGATGTTTTATCTTCGTAATTTATTTAGAGAGCAGCCACTCCCAGTCCTAACAGTGATTTAAAGGAGTAGTTAGGAGATTCTAATGTCAGGTATGAGCTTGGCCAACCCTTCTTCTACTTCTAACCTGGAAGCTTAGGAAAACTTAAAACTACCTTCTTGTGATTTGGACCACAGCTCATTCTGCAAACAGGTGAAGGGTGGCTGTTTAGCTGGTTGTCTGGTGTCTCCAGTGCTCCTTGTTTTCTCAGAGGAACTTTGGACCTCAGGTTTTGGAAAGGAAGAAGCAGCTGAGGGAAATGCAAGCAGTTATACCTCAGGGAAAACCTCTCTGTTGAAGTCTCACTTTCTTCCTTGGTCAACTACTGTCACCAGGAAAGAATCCTATAGGTCAGCTCCCACTGTTTGACTGGTAAGGGCTCTTGTGGTATACCTTCAGGATATTTACATTTGAGGCAGAGAATTCACTAAAGCATGGACTCTGAAACTAAGGATTTTAAGTACCTTGGAATGTTCTAGAAAAAATGTGCTAAACCTCAGAACTCCTAATACCTAACCAGTTATATCATATAAACAGCAGCCTACACTAGTGTTGACAATCCTTGGCAGGCTCCAAAGCTGAGGATACTAAGAATAATAATCATGTGACCAAAGTCTCAATCCTAGACTCTGCATCATGGGAAAGTCTTCATGACCCTGGGAAAGCAGATGATATTGGCTCCTTCCTTTGGGTGGCCCCTGTCATGAATTATCTTTGACAACTAAATGTATCATGTATGGATCTCCTTTGACACCCAATAGCTAAACTATACCTCCCCATGAAATGTTTTTGACATGAGAAAGCATAAAAGAGGTTGGGTATACTTTGTACTCCAGGAAGGTAAATCCTCAGGCTGTCTTCAGGAAATAAAGGAATTAGTGAGAAAGTTAGCTTGTAAGAGCACTAAACAAATATGTGTTTGCCAATTGCTACTCTCACTATTCTCACTACTGTGTGATAAGACAAGAGATAATAGCCATTACCAATGAAAGTACACAGGAGAAGCATATGGTGATCCAGCATTGTTGTGTGTGTCAGAAGTAAGATGTCATACTTTGCTTTAAGGCAAAGGCAGTAGCAAGCTCTTCCCTTAACTTTGGATAGCACAGTTGCCTTCATCAACATGGCAAGGTTTTTGTTGTTTTTCATTTGTTTCCTGCCATCACTTCATGGCCTTAAGAATCAGAGTAGCAGAGCTTCAGAACAAAGAGACTCAAAGGTTATGTAGCAGACGGTTGGTTACGATGATGGAGTGAGAAGAGCTGGGACATCATCCCTGTTGCAGCACAATTGGCTTGAGCACAATTCCATGACACCCTTTGTGGATACTCAGGTCATCCAAGTCACAGGAACTTCTTACTTTCTTTGTGTGAAAAGCATCTTCAGTTTAAGTGCTCACCACACCTATCTCACACATGTGAAAATGACACATGGGTGTTACTAATTTCTACATTATTCTTAGTGACAAAAGATCAAAAACAAATGTCCTCCAGAGAAGACTAAGTAAGTGGTTTGTGCCCCAGCTATACAAGGAGCACCCTGCAGAGGATAGGGGAAGCTCCTGTCAGCTGAGGTAGGCAGATCTGTGTATACATGTCCTAAGACTCCGGAAACTAAGAATCACAAACTCTGTACCTGAGAATAACATGCATTCATCATCAGTTTTTAAAGGCTGGCAGTCAGAAATCAAGATGCTGGCAGTGCTATGCTCCCACCAAAACCTGGAGCAGAGAATCCTCTCTAGTCTCTTCCTTGCTTCTGGCAGTTTGTCAGCAAGCCTCAACGTTTGTGTGCCTCTGTCATGTCATCTGTCCCCAGGTGCCATACTCTCTGTGGGTCTCTGTATCCTTTGCTTACAAGGACACCACTAACATCGGACAGAAAAGCCGATTATTCAGTATAAATTAATGTTAACTAATTGTATTTACAGCTGACAGGTTTCCACATGGCGCCACTTTCTGAAGTCCTAGGAGTCAGGACTGAAATGTGCCTTTAAGGAGATACAATTCAGCCTGTTAAGATCACCAAGCTAAAGTAGATGAAGATTCAAACCCACAGGGCAGAAAATGTAACACTTTTATACATACATATACATATATATATACATATATAGAGACATATATAGAGACATATACATATATATATACGCATATATATACTTATATGTGTATGTATATATATTCATATATATATATATATACACATATATAAAGAATGAATACATACATGCAGATAACACACATGTAGAAACCCATTAGAGTGTATCTACTGACAAATTATCGGAGTGTTAGTGGCTTCCAAGCAAGAAAACTGCACAGTTGTCAGTGACTATACGGAAGAATCATGCTTTTTCGGTTACTGCTTTTCTGTGCTTTTTGAATTCTGTGTGTAAATTTATTTTTTTCAATATGCTCTTTGTACAGCTATTCTTTAGCTAAATCTATTTAGTATGCAGCTCTATCAAATATTGGGAGATTTTCAGACCTCTGTTTTCTTCTGAGCTGTTCTGACAAGGTGAATAGGAGAATTTACTCAGTTGAATGGTATACCAAAAGGCCGAGCAGAGAGAATCCAGAATGAGGATGAGGCTGGACTCAGGTATTGCATGCGCAGCACCTGAAACTAAGCACAGGCAGGAAACAATACGGGGTTAGGATTTTCCTGTAGAACTAACGTCAGCCCAAGTAGAGGCCAGGGTCAGGAGTGGGCAGCAAGCCTGCAGCTGTGGCTTATACACTGCATTTTCTAAACCGGCCAGTCCTGAGAATCAACCATCTTTTCAGCAACAGATGCCTAGGCCCTGGGAATTCAGGCTCAGTAAGCATCACGCTCTTGGGTGAGGTCTGCTTCTTTAATACCCGCAAATAAATTTTGGTAAACATAAAAGATGAGAAAAAGAACCCCAGAAGAGGAGAGGACATTTAATATTTGCCTTTGGAACTGTCACTTTCTCTATGGGAGTCTGTCTTACAGCTATCCCTCATCCCTTAGGATGGCCACACCTTAGTGTGGGCAGCTAAGAATGCTGGGATGGCCCCAAGGCCAGGCTGTAGTGTGGGAATTCTGTCCACATTCCTGCTTCTCTCCCTGATACAAAAACTATTCTGATACAGGTTTACTTTTTGCCCTGAATCATTTAGATCATGTTGGGAGATGGTTAATTTGATATTCTGGGGGGGGGGGGGTGTTAAAAAGCAATCATCAAATACCAGGTCTAGGATGAAGTTGGCAATGGAGAAGAACTCTGCAGAATTAGGAAGCGTGCTGCTGATAGGAAAAATCCCAAGCTGGATTTTAATGTACTTTGTTTTATGACTCCTTGCTAATATGCTATCTAAATAGAATTGGTAATGAAGATGAATGTATAAAATACTAATGATTATTTTCTTCTTAAGAATTTGAAATTTGTCATAGCTAAGGCACCAAGAACTTTTATAATTTTCAAATAGAATTTATTTTTTCAACATAATAATTGTATTGCTTCTTTTGAAAATTTCACATTATGTACCCTGATCATATTCATTTCCGATTACTTCTATGTCTGCCCCAACCAAGTACTCTTGATATGGAGAGTTTTACTTAATTCATACAGTTCACAGTTCATAAAATACTTTACTTCATTTATCTTTCTTATATTTTAATTATTGAAGTATTCTTACATAGCCAGGGTTCCATGGACCTTTGGTCTGTCTTCCTCACTAGAAAAAGCCATTTCTGAATTCATTTATTTATTTAACAAACATTTTTTGAGCACTCAGTGGAAGAACATACTTGACAATTTTTTTTCCACAAAATGTAACATTAAGGAAATTCATTTAATCATAAAGATTTTACAAACATAGTATCAAAAGCTATAAAGGAAAAAATTATTAAGAAAATAGTACAGGCAGGTTTTTCATCTGTGAAAATCCAAGCTTCTAAATTGAAATAAATACCCATTACAATGAGTAATTAGTAACCTGTAATGATATTATTACATATAATAATAGTAATTATTAATGCATTTATAGTAACAGTAGCTCATATTAATGGAGGGGTTGCTTTATGTCAGGCAGTAGCTGACACACTTGATGACCTGTGTTTTATCCTTAGTTCCCAAAAGCTGAAGAGAATTGACTTCCACCAATTTTCTTCTGATCTTTATATACCTGCCATAGCACATAAGTTCCTATACATAAACATACACATGCACGTATAAATAAATGTAATATAATGTTTATCAGTTAATGAGGTCACATGCATACATACAAAATGCTCAATAAATATTTGTTAGGTTGGCTTGACTATTCACAGTTGTACATGTGTATAGTAATTTAATTGCTTACTTTCAAGAGAAAAGTTTCTTTTCCCAGAATAAGACATAAAATTCAATCAATTGTTCTCAACTGTGGCAGCACATTAGAAATATGGGGGATTTTTAAAAATTCTGATGTCAGATACAATAAAGTATTTAAGAGCGCAGCCTGAATTTTAAAAAATCTGTCTCGATTTCAACATGTACAAAAGAATAGGAACCATTACTTTGGAATGTGGATAGCTCTACTTCCCAAGGCTCTTTGGAGACTAGAAGTGGCTTGGGAGCTCCCTAAAACTGTATCCCTTCCAATCCCAAGTTCAGTGAGGTCTGCCTGGTACTTACACCACTACTGCTGATTGGTTGTTTCATGCAATGGATTAAACTAAACAAGCTCATAGTAGTGGGTGATCCTGCTGGATGTAGTCTTATATTTAAATAGAACTCACATCCACCCTTCCACTCTGTTCTTGTTCCTTTTCCTGCAACATCTCTTTCCTCTGCCATGAGCCACAATTCCTTCCTGGAATGAAGATTTGAAAGTTTTAACAAGACGATGCCTATTACCTGAGACCTGGGGATTCTAACTAATTGACACTCCTGAAATGCCAGAGGGAAAGCTATAGTTGCCAAAGCTTGTGTTGCTTGCTTTCTAACCACAAATAGTTAATACTAAAAGGTAGCTTGAACCAGTACTTTAAACACTGTTTTCACCACAAATAAACATATCAGTTACTAAATAGAATTATAAGCTCACAAAGGCTTTGCTGGCAGTGTTTCAGATTGGGGTATAATTCCAATTTCACACATCAGCAAATAGAAGTTAAAACTTGTTCAGAGCAGTCAACAAAAGGCCTCTGTCACCTGATTTCTATACCTGTGCTTTTCAAACTCGAATGTGTCCAATTCTTTATGGAAAAAAAGCCTTTCTTTCTTTTTCACAACAATAAAAATAAATTTTCATTAATCATTAAGGTGGGAGCATGGCAGCATTCAGGCAGGCGTGGTGCAAGAGTAACTGAAAGTTCTACATCTTTATCTGAAGGCTACTACGAGAAGACTGCTGATTTCTAGGCAACTAGGGTGAGGGTCTTAAAGCCCATGCCTACAATTACACACTTTGTCCAACAAGGCCACACCTACTCCAACAAGGCCACACCTCCTAATAGAGCCACTCCCTAGGCCAAGCATATTCAAACCACCACAGAGAACTATTTGAAAGCAAAATTTGGACATGTGAAAGAAGTTGACATCTGGGTTTATAGCATTTTGTGTGTCTATAGCATTTTGTGTCATGACTTCTGCAAAAGAAAAAAATAAGAAAGATATGTAATAAATAAATACATCTCCTATTCTAATGGTTCTATTTAATTTTGAAGAAAATATCAGACTTCACATTCTAAACGTGCAATTTATTTTCCAATGAATATTTCTCTTGCCGAACAAGAACATCTGGAGTAGCGGTTATTCTAAGAAATCAGGCCAGTATAATTTGTGTAATAATTCTATGTGTTACTCTTGTTTGTAATTTTTCCACATAGAAATAAATGGCCATGTTTAAAAATCTATAAATTTCTCAAAAATCTGCCATCAGTTCAACTTTGAAACAGTTACTTCCTAATCTTATAAAAATGCAGAGGAGTTGTGCAGGGGAAGCAGACAGAGGTCATGCTTCCACTATAGGTATTTACCATATGTGTCTTAAAACAATAAATTTAGTGTTGGCATTTATGGTACACAACCCTTGCTCATTGCAATGGCACAATAAGATCCAATAGAACCTTGCTGAGCAGAAAGGAAAGGTTTTATGCAGATTATCAAATAGACCAGGGCGGCTCTATTAATGTCTAATTGCAGGTATTTAAAGGCATTTTTTTTAAAAAAAATCATTGTTTAGACAAATGATTCTCAACCTGTGGGTCATGACTCCTGGGAGGGAGGTGTCTAGTGACCCTTTCACAGGGGTTGTATATCTGATATTTACATTAAAACTCATAACATTAACAAAATTTCCATTATGAAGCAGCAATAAAAATGATTTTATGGTTGGGGATCACCATACATGAGGAACTGTATTAGAGTCACAGCATTAGGAAGATTGAGAACCGCTGGGCAGTGGTGGCGCACGCCTTTAATCCCAGCACTTGGGAGGCAGAGGCAGGTGGATTTCTGAGTTCGAGGCCAGCCTGGTCTACAGAGTAAGTTCTAGGACAGCCAGGGCTACAGAGAAACCCTGTCTCAAAAAACCAAACCAAAAAAATAAATAAATAAATAAAGGAAGATTGAGAACCACTGGTCTTAGATTTTGGGGAGGGGGGAATTACCTTTCTCCAGGTCTGCCCTTTATATTTTCTTCTGCCCTTTGTTGCATTTAAATCGATGGAAGCAACATTTTATGAAGCAATTAGAAACTCTAGAGCCCTACAAAAGATAAAAACAAATTAAAAAATTGTCTAGTTAAGACTTAAGACCTTATTTCTAGTACTTTCTCCACCAAAACTTTATATAACCTTGGGGCACTTCTCAGAGCCTATGTTTCGTCATCATCATCGTCATCTGTGAAATGAAGGCATTAGACTAGAATGATCTTCCCTTTCAGTCTGAACTTTCCACAACAATGCGTTGTTTCTGTGTTTCCCAAATTTAATATTCATTTACCATGGGATATGTCAGAAATCTAAATCTTTATGTAGATCTTTGAAAAAATTATTTTGCTGCCACTATTAGAGGATATTTTTGAATTTAAAGTCCTCAAAAGTCCTCATAACACAAACATATAGGATACATACGTACTTAAAAGGCCAAAAGTAGGGCCTTGTTTGTAGTGGTTTGAAAAGGTGTGGCCTCCACACCTTAGCCCAAAAGGAGTCTCATTTTTAGGAGGTAGGGCCTTGTTGGAAAAGTATGAAGTTTGAAGGAAGTGTGTCACTGAAGGGATGAGCTTTGAAATCTCCTATACTCAAGCTCCAACTCTGTGGTACCCAGTCTTCTGCTGCCTACAGATCAAGATTTAGAACTCTCAGCTCTTCTTCCAGTATCTCCAGAAACTGTCTGCCTGGACACTGCCATGCTTCCCACCATGATGATAATGCACTAAATCTGTGAAACTGTGAGTCAGCACCAATGAAATGTTTTCCTTTATAAGAGTTGCCTTGCTTTGGTGTCTGTTCACAGAAATAAATTCCTAAGAGAGATGTTGGTACTAGGGACTGGGATATTGCTGTGGTAGGCCTGACCATGTTTTTGTTTGAAGGAATATAGACTTTGGTACTATGGAGTTGAAATGTAGTTTGAACACTTTAAGTGGGGCTTAATGAGCCATTCTAGTAGGACATGAAAGAAAGAGGTGCTGAGTGTGATTTGAACTGTGGGAACCTGGTACAAGAGGTAGAAGAGAAGCGTGTTAATATGTGGCCCTTGTTGGAAAAGTTTGCCCGAGGCTAAGGTAAAAAGGTTTTGGATTAATTGTGTTGGGTAAAGGAAATCTCAAAATAGCCTAGTATAGACTCTGTCATGTGGTAACTAATGTTAACTCTTATGTTTTGATGAAAAGGAGCAAGCTGAGCAAGGAAAAATACAAAATGTATGGTTCAAGGATTAAAAGGATACCAGGAAGTGGAATGAAGCTAAATCCTGTGTTCAAGCAGGTAAACAGATTAAAGATATTAAATAGAATTTACGGAGTGGTGACCTCAGGGCAAGACTCCATTTAGCTAAGCTTCTATCTTGTGGAAAGGAATTACTAGAGACAAGTTCAGATTCAAATGTGATGGTACATCACAGGCCTTTAATTCCAATACTCGGGAGACAGAGACATGCAGATCTCTGAGTCTAAGGCCAGCCTGGTCTACAGAGCAAGTTCCAGAACAGTTCATCTTAGGCAACGAAGGAAACCATGAAATACAGAAAGCTGGCAAAGAAGTAATTGAACAAGTAGGCCATTTTCCAGTCCCAGCAAGCAGCAGAACTGGGCAGCTGTGGCCACATGGTTCTGGTTTGATGACAAAGGAAAGTCACTAAAGCCAGGTGTGTGGCAGGAATACCTTTGCATGGAATCCTAGAAAGGCCATTGTGTGCTGTGAGGGTGAAGCTGAATTTTGCCTTGGAGACCCCAAAATGTTAGAGATGCCAGAGCAGTGGTTTACCTACCAGGAAAAGCTGCTGACAGGAAGTGGGAACAGCCCGAGAGAAAGAGGTGTGCTGTAATCAACGAAACTGAAAGAAGGTGGAGATCCAAGGAACATTTTGACATCAGACGTGGAGATGCGGAGTTTGGAGTTTGCCTAGCTGGTTTTCAGTCTTGCTTTGGTCCAGTATTTCTTCATTATGCCCCCTTACCTACATTTTGGAACAATAATGTATATCCTGTGCCATTGTATGTTAGAAGTATGTGATCTGTTTTTGATTTTGATATTATAGGGAATTTGATATTATAGGGATTAGGAGATTGCCTTTGAACTTTAAAGTTTTAAACACTGTTGAGATTGTAATAGAATATGGGGACTTTTGAAGTTGGACTAAATGCATTTTGCATTATGTTATAGCTACAAGGCTATGGGGACCAGGGAGTGGAATGTCATGATTTGAATAGGTATGGCTCTCATAGACTCATGTGTTTAAATACTTGGTCCATAAGGAGTGACACTCTTAGGAGGTGTGGCCTTGTTGGAGGAAGTGTGTCACTGTAGGGGTGGGTTTTGAGGTCTCCTGAGATCAAGCTATAGCCAGTGTGGTACCAAGTCTCCCTCTGCTACCTACAGATCAAGATGTAGAACTCTCAGCTCCTTCTCCAGACCCATGTCTTCCTGGACACTGCTATGCTTCCCACCATGGTGATAATGCACTAAACCTCTGAAACTGTAGGCCATCTCCAATGAAATGTTCTCCTTTATAAGAGTTGCCTTGGTCATGGTGTCTCTTCATAGCAATAAAACCCTAAGACACTCTTCAACCTGAGACTGTCATTCGTGATAAGAAGAAGGGTGACCCAGTGGTTAAGACACTGCTCATCCTACTAAATCAAAAGCTTGAGTAGAAATATTCCAGAATGTGCATAGTCAAGGACACTTCTAAAAAGAAAACATGTATGCGGCCAAACGATATCTGGAAGAATGCTCAGTCTCTCTAGTCATGAGAGAAATGGACATTAAGACTACAATGAGAAACCACCTCACACTTATTAGATTGACTACTATCAAAGAGAAGAGATTGGAGGGACGAATGTGGTTAAAACACTTGGTATGCAAGCCTGAAGACCTGAGTTCAAATCCCAAGCACCCGTGTAAAAAGCCATGACTGTGCATGTTAGTCACCCAGCAACATGGAAAGCATAGAGAAGAGTACTGTGGAAACTGCTGGCTGCAGGCTCCAAGTTCAGTGAGAAAGTCTTTCTGAAGAGAATTAAACAGAAAGCAGCACAGCTGGATACCTGACATTCGGCCTCCATGTACAAATGATTATGTACGCTCACACTCACACATGAACATATGCTACATCTCCCTCGCTGTCTCTCTGTCTCTCTGTCTCTGTCTCTCTCTCTCCTCTCCACCCCCCTACACATACACAATGAAAGGTTAATTGTTGGCAAGAAGTGAGAAACAGGAAAGTCTTATACACTGATGATGCCATTGAAAATTAATTCAGTCATTTTAAAAAAACAGTATTGAGGTTCTCCCCCACACCCACACGCAAAATTTAAAATAGAACTACCATGTCCCCCAGCAATTCTACTTCTGGGTGTGTATTTAAAAAATCTGAAGTCAGCATATCAAAGAGATGTCTCATGTCGCATTGCAGCACTATTCATAATAGCCAAACTATGGAGACCCCTGAATGTGCATCAGCAAACACACTGACATTGTACAGTGAGGTACACACTGTGGATTCTATTCATGCTTTGAAAAACAGGGAATTTTGCCATTTGTGACAATATGGATTAACTCAGAGAACATTATGCTAACAGGAATGAGTCGGGTGTAGAGAAACAAACACTGCACGAACTCACCTATAGGGGGAATAAAATCAAGAGCTTTTTGCCAGAGTCTGGGGGGGGGGGGGGTGGATGGAAGAAGGAGAGGTATTGGTCAAAGGGCACAAAGTTTCAGTGAGAAATGAGGAGCAAGTTATGGTGTTTTATTGCCTAGTAGTGTGATTGCAGTTACAATAGCTAAATAATAGATTCTGGTTCATCTCACAAAGAAATGACAAGTGACAGATGACAGGTGTGGCTATGTTGATTGACTTGGTTTGAACATTCTAGAGTTTGTATACACATCAAGATATCACAACATGCCCCATAATTACACACCATTATTTTTTTTTCAATTTTAAAAATAGTGTGTGGGAGGAGGGGTGTCAGGGGTGCATTGAATTTCTGAATGGGGCTTGAAAACAATCGAGAATTTGCAAATAAGTTTTTGAAAACGGAAGGAGATAAAGAGAATGGAATAGTCGAATAATTCTGGTTTCTTCTCTGTTGCTGTGATAAAAATTCTCTGAACAAAAGCAACTAGGGAGAGGAAAGGACTTATTTCCTGGTCACAGTCATCACTGAAGAGAAGGCAGGGCAGGACCTTACAAAGGGACCAGCAGGCAACCTGCTTGCCATTCCATACAGCATGTCCTCTTACCAAGAAACTCATAGCCAAAGAAGTCCAATAGAAATTATTTGAGAAGCACTGCTTACTGGATCACTCACAGACCCATGCTTGACTAGTTTTGACCACCTACCTGGAAATGGTGCTGTCCACCGAAGGCTGGACCCTCCCCCCTTCTATCAGCAATCAAAATAAATCCATGCAGTTATGCACATGAATCTCCCTTGTCAGGGACTCTAAACTGTGTGGTTGACAGGTAAAGCTAACCACAATTCCAAACTCTTGTATCAAATGAGAAAGAAGCAAATGGCTGGAAACTTAGGTCGGAAAGGAAAAAGTTCCTGGAGAATGTTCTTCATCACCAGCATCTCCCACCTAGGCTGCACAGTTGTTACAGGCTCTCTGTGGTCTCTATGGCAATGAGGACTGCTTATGCTAACATACTTTGCAGTCACTGAATCGTCAGATACGCTGTTTTTCTAGCTTGAGTTTTCTGTGATGTTCAATATCAGAAAAGAAGTTGAGGTTATATCTCATGAATGAGAAAACAGTATTCCTAGAGAGGCAGAGAAAAAAATTGAAGAACATGAGATAAATTTAGGATTTCTGAAGATTTTTCATAGACATAAACCTGTTGGTGAATTCAAATAAGTTCCTGCTGTGGTTGGTGCTTTGCTCAAATTTGCTTTGTTTTCTTTGCATGCATCTACTCTTCTGGAATGTTTAGGCTAGATCACTTCCTGAAAAAAAATGCATTATTTGTCACCATGACTGCATGAGCATTTTATGTTTGTAAAATGATGATCTTGGAAACTTCATGCGGCACCACTGTGTTTTCTACACAAACATACATACAAGATAGAAAAGGGTAAAATTCCTCATCATTTGGTATCTTAACTTGTAACAGCTTCGTCATCAGCTTTCAGGTCTACATTTTTCAAAGGATTTTGAAAGCAACAATAACTACAAAAAGTGTTTGCATGATCAAATATGTAATTCTGCATAAGTTTTTAGAATAGAACCAGGCACAAAATAATTATGTACACATAGTGTTTTACTGTCCAAACAGAAACCTCCATTAATAACTCAGTTCTCAGAATGGGGAGATGATTCAGTGAGCATACCCCTTTTGTGACCCGAGTTCAGATTCTCAGTGTACACATAAGAAGTCAGACATGCTGGCTCTGATTAACCCCAGCACTTGGGAGAGGGAGACAGGCAGATGCCAAGGGCTCACAGCCATGAGCCTGCCCAAACTGCTGGGCTCTAGGTTCAGTGAGACCTTCATTCTCAAAAAATGGAGAATGGTAGTGGAGAATATTGGGTGTTGATTCTGCCCCACTTCTTCATGCATAAAGGTGAGTGAACCCCCCAAAATACACAAACATGTGTACAACATGTATTGTATACATATACATACTACACACACAAATTCACACACACATCCATGCACACACTAACTTCTTAATAGATAAAGTCATGCAATTTTGGTAGGATGGATGGATGGATAGATCTTTCCAGTTGCTTGAGGTGGTCTTGGTGGTAGGTCATGGTGAAGCTTAAGCCGAGGTTTTAATATAAACCATAACTTTAGTTTTTAAAAACACACTTCATTTTGGGTTTACAATGCAATGCAGTTTACATATCCAATAACAATATAAAAAATGATTTGATAGAGGTTTTTTGAAGAAAAAAAGGGAAAATCGCAAGTAAAAAAAAAAAAAGAAAACAAACAAAACTCTTCTCTCCCAGGAAGAATCAGTTTTGTCTAGGAACAAGGCCCCTGCTGGGTTAGCCAGTCTCAAACCTTCCTCCAAACAGAGGCACACACAAGCAACTCCATCATTTTTATTTGTCTCGTGTCCTCCAGGCCTGTGGTCTTTATAATTAAATTTAGGTTATTGTAGACTCTTTTCCTTTTATCACATCACTTTTTAACAATCATATTTAGAATGAAATAAAGGAGTATTATTTTATTTGCCCTATAAGACAGGTCAATGGTGAAAGGCTGTTGCTGCTGGCTGACAAGCCTGATGACCCGAGTTCAGTCCTCACAGTAGAGAATTGACCCTTGGAAGTTGTCTGCTGTTCTCCTACAGGCACCATGACATGTGTCCAGCTTCTCAGAATAAATGATAAATCAATGTAACATATAACATATATGCATATATACACATACTTGTATATGTATATATATGTGATTCTGTCCCCTTCCTCATACACATAGGTGAGTGAATCCCCCAAATATACATACATGTGTACAAGTCTATACATATGCACATGCACAAATACCACATACATATCCATATGCACACTAACTTTTTAATAGATTAAGTCATGCAATTTGGTGTGATTTATATATAGGTATAATATGTTTGTATGCATGTATGTATGTATGTATGCATGCATGTACATACATATGTCTGTATAACATCCTTGAATATACCTGCTTTCCAAGTCTTAGTTTCACATTCTTGGTGTCCAGGAACACTTGTAGAAGAAATATTAAAAGGATGTATGAACCATATTTATCTAGATCCTAAAAATCCATGAAGGACTAAGCTAAATGCCTTACATGACTCAGCTCAAAACAAATCTAAAGATGTAAACTACAGTAACCCCATTTTACAGTGAAGATGTGTCTGGAGAACAGTGCAGCTTAGAATGACATAGCCTGTTCTTGGCAGAGTTAATAGTACAAGTCAGTCAGGTCTGACGACAAAGCCTGTGCTCCTAACAACCACCTTAGCTTGAGAAAGTATGAGGAGGTGTCAGAATGAGGGCAGAGATATGGGAGACCATATGGATCCTGAAATGTGTTCCCACCATTAGGAACTTACATATGACAAAGGATTTAACTAGGCAGGAATGTTAAATAGTAGCAAAAACTGAAATTAAACTGGATTAAGCCAGGCAGGAAAATATAATAAATTATTGGCTTATTTACTATAAAAGTTGGTGTTTTATTTATGTAGGCTGGCTGTGTCCATAATGAAGATGATAATTCCTGACATCTTATAATTACTATTATAGTCTTTGTAGTTCAGGACTCCAACTAGGTAACATTCTGGAACTCACTCTGTAAAAAAGGCTGGCCTCGAACTCAGAGATCCACCTTCCTCTGCCTCCCCAGTGCTGGGATTAAAGTGCACTACCACTGTCTGACATCACACTGATTCTTAAAAGAGAGTTTGGTTATCTTGGATCACCTGCTCATTTTTGGATTAGTTACTATTGTGGGAAAGTACAGTCCTTCTGTTGGCTAGCCCAAGAAAAGAATAATGTTATTAAAAATAACACTTTCAAGAGGGTCACACTACTTGGACAAAGAAATACGTAGTTTATTCTTAAACTGTAGGTCAATACTACTGATATAATAACCTCTTTCCCTAAAGCTTTTTTTTCCTTCTCTTTAGCAAGGAAAGCATGACTGTACAGAATGATTGCTTCACTCTGAAAAAAAAAGTGACCTTAAGAATAAGAGCCATTCTTATAGGGGAAAATAGAGATGAACTATTCTTATCTGAAATAGGGCTGATGGATTGAAAACTATCTTTAACTTGGAATCTCTCCTGACAAAGTATCTACTGACATGCCTACCAAGAGGACCACCTTTGTTCTCCTCATCCAGAGTCTTCTCTTCTCTGCAGCCTCCTCCGTCTGACTAGTGGTGAGCAGGTGACTTGTACTAACAACTTGAAGTTAGGGCTATTGACAAACTAGCCCGGGGTGGGGAGTTGGGGGTGCTTTTCCTTTTCCGTTCTCCTTTCCTTCTTCCTCTAATTGCCTAGAAAACCAAGCTTTTCACTCTCCCCAGACTTCTCTGCACTTTTTTCCTAGTGGAGAACTTTTCTTACATTGTAGCTAATGTATTGAGCATGTTTTCTCATTTTTTTTCTGTCCTTCTATCAGGAGCAATGTGTTTAAGTTTCCATTTACTGTATTTGTGTGTTAATGGGAACTATTATCTGTTTAATTTATATTGGTAGTCAGTAAATATTGACTGAGTGAATGAAAACATATTATTATTTATTATTATTTATTATTATTATTATTATTATTATTATTATTATTATTATTATTATATTTGTAAGATGCTAATTCTGTGATTTGGTAAGAGTCAAGACAATGGAATCCAGAACATCATTTGTAAAATTCAAAGCACTATGCACACACCAAAGTTAATATCTCAGTGTATAATCATATACTCAAATGATTGTCTTATTTTTAAGATTTATCTATTTTATGTATATGAGCACACTGTAGCTGTCTTCAGACACACCAGAAGAGGGCATCGGATCTCATTACAGATGGTTGTGAGCCACCATGTGGTTGGTGGGACTTGAACTCAGGACCCTCTGGAAGAGCAGTCAGTGCTCTCAAACCACTGAGCCATCTCTCCAGCCCCCTCAAATGATTCTCAGACTAAATTTTGCTATGAAGTAACGGAATCAAATGTTTAAGGGGGCAGACAATGCATGAGTTTTGGAGTCCGGCAGAACCAGGTTCTATAGTTAGCAATTCTGGTTGTTCTCACTACACAGTCAATACCTGTAACACTTGGTCGTGTGACACAGCAACCAGGTAGCACTCACTGAAATCCTTCATGCACTTGTTGTGCACAGAAACTGGAACTGGACTGGAAGCTTCCTCTGATGCTAGCTTTCATAGTGCTGGAAACTGCTGATGGAGAAAACTCACCCATAATAGCAACCTAACAGGACAGACTTGCCTACTAGTGCAACAATGACAACTTATGTAGAGAAAAGAGCCACTTTCTGATTAGATTTCAGGCCCACTACGCAGAAAGAATGAATACCTGGTACTGTATACCTAGTCAAAGCCCATGGCTTTGGATGCCATAGGCCCCCAGGGGCAACTTACTACTATCATTTTGTTAATTGGAATGATGTCAGATTTTCCTCTAAGTATTTATATTTACATACATAAATTAGTGCTATTCTCCACCCTGATCAGAGAAGCTTCTGTTTCCCATAGGCAATAGGTGGTACATAGACCCAATAACTGATCAAAGTGCTAAGAACAAGTGACCTTTAATTACTTGTCCCTTAATAGGGCCCTGAAAGCCCCTCCCTCACCAACAAGGCTCAGGAAAGATCACAAAAGGGAGAGCACGAAGAGTGTAAGATGTGGAGGATGCAAACATTGGATCTGAACACGGACCAGCAGGCTGCTCCAAGTCACAGTGAACCCTGAAGGTCTGTAGCTCCTGCTGCCCCTACAACCCTGGCAGCCCTGGTGAACAGCTGGCAGAGAGGGGACTACTGAGTCAGTCCCCTGGCAGGCTGCACTGTGGGCCAAATCTCCCAGGGTTCTGACAGGGTGACCTTTGATGCCATCTTCACTCAACCCAATTGCCTAGTATCCTGGTGCCTCCTGGAGGGAGATACCTGTGGTCAAGGTAGCAGAAGTCAAGGGACCTGCCCACCATCTGCTGCTGGGGGAACGGGTGGCCCTTAACACCCTGGCCGGCTGCAGTGAGATTGCCAGCGCAGCAGCTTGACAGCTGTGGAGGTAGCCAGGAGCACCCGTTGGACTGGATGCATGGAGGGCACCAGGAACACCATGCCAGGGTTCTGACTCGTAGAGAAGTATGGGCTCCTAGCAGGTGGGGCTGCATGCCAACAGTAAGACCAGGAAGGGTGGTGATGGTCAAAGACAACCACCATGTGGTGGCAGGCTGCAGCATGAAAAAGGCAGTGCTGAAGACCCTGCAGGCAGTTATCTCCCTGAAGGTAGAGGTGGCAGTAGAGACTGGAGCTAACCTATTCCGCGCCCCTTCCGAGTCCCCTTCGCCCTCGAAAGAGACACGTGAGGCAGTGTTTGGGTGGTTACTACAGCGAGGCTTTATTCTTGTATCAGCAGAAGCGGAAGACCCCAAGCCCGGGAAAGGCACTGCTATATGTACCCTAGAGTGGTGTGTTCACTTCTGATTGGCTGTTCACTCATCACCCCATATTACGCCCCGGGATGGGCAGTGGCTTGGCGTGCTTTCACCTCTTGCACCTGCGCAGTTTAGTTGTTTACTTGTGGGAGCACCGGATGTCAGCGCCATCATGTAATGACGAATGCTATCACCACTCACTGCGACTCCTAACACTAACCTGATAATGCTGGGCAACTTCAAGCCTGAGGAGCTGCACCCCACAGTAGATGTACTTAAAGCCAATTTCTCCAGGGTGACTCTGGAAGCCAATGGGGGCGTCACACTGGGAAACCTCCACCAGTTCTGTGGAACTGCACATTGGCATTATCTCATTGGGAATGCTGACCCAAGCTGCTCCAGGCCTGAATTTTCCCCTCAAATTGTTTGCTAAAGGAGATACTCCAGTGCCTCATGCCCACCAGCCCTAAACCTCAAGAAGTTGCTACCAGAATAGATTACTGTGGCTTGTCAGGCCCCTCAAGATCACACATCTTTAGGTTCACAGGCCAACAGGACATACCTGGCATTAACCTAGGCTTACCACTTGCTCTGCCATCTCCAGTTTCTGTGAGATGCCGTGGCTGAGTTTGATTTTGCTTACCTCAGTTTTCTCATCTGTTAAATAGGTATAATAAATATTCAGCCTCACTGGCCTATTGATAAATGATAACAACAACAACAGCACCAACAACAACAACAAGATTTGGAGGGTGTAAAAGAATGCCACAAAACTCTCTTAACATGCATGGCAGCAGAGTCTACCTGGACAAGGCTGGTTCTATCAACATTTCATCATGGAGAGGGGAGGGGCTTATTAGGCCCCACCCTCCCTGAGGATCTATAGGCACCTAATGATGGCTGAAAGAGGGGAAACCATATTCCTCATTTGTGTAGCTGCTGGTACATTGCCTTTATTTATGTAAATAATCCCTGACTCATGCTTAAATACTGTGGGCTATACATACATACACAAAATAGACATGAAAATAAGACGTGGATTGGGAAAGAAGAAAAGATTTGGTGGTAGGAAGAAAGAAATGAGAGCTTTGAGTAAAGAACAGTGTGTGTGTGTGTGTGTGTGTGTGCGTGTGTGTGTGTGTGTGGTGTTTATCAGGAAAGAATAACTTTTTACAAAAAGAAAAAGAATCAAAAACCAAAGAAAAAGTCTCTCGTGTCCTTGTAATCAGACATGGGGCCACAGACCCTGATGGCTCCATAGTGTTAGTCATGTAACTGCCTCACTCCCGTGACTGATCACTGATGGTGAACTCTTGACCAGTGTGCCTGCCTGCGGCTTCCTTGAATAAAAGTCGAAAGTAGATACAGCTTATCACCCGCCCATTGGTTTCTACTAGAAAAAGCACCACAAAAAGCAAAGTGGAAACCGTGTGACCCTCTCTGACCAGGTCTCGGGAGTTACTCCCAGTGGGTTCTGTTAGCCATATGTGAGTCACTCAGGTCAGCTCACTTCCAAGAGAAAGGAACATGCTTTAAATTCACCACACAGGCTCTACCACCTCGCATTTTAGTAGGCAGAGGAAAATTTATTCTTCTGACTTTTTCTGCCTATAAAATGTGATCCTTTGAGGATTAAAAGAGATGATGAATGCATTTATCTCAGTAAGCTTTTAAATATTCTTCTGCTATTTAGAAAAGATACATGGGGGAAACCCTTACAACCAGAAAAAAAAAAAAAAAAAAAAAAAGGCATCCATGAATTCTATCACCCTATTAAAGAAGAACATTACTCTCTTGTATTTTCCTCCAATCATTCCATGCTAACCTCCTGTGTTTTGCAGGAATATATTTGTAAAATAACAAATTCTAAAATATTTTTAGACATATTCATCTGAGTCCCGATTAGTTAACACAAATGAGTTTGTTGAGCTCAGTTCATGTGTTTATCACTGTCAAGTTCTCTCCCATATCTCTGTATAGCTCTATTTACTTATCATTACATAATTATTGGCCACTTTGTAATTCTCTCAGGAATAAAAGAAAATATTTAACCAGAAAAAAATTTTATTTATTGCATAAAATGTTTTATGAGGGCTAACAGAGAGCAAGAGAGACTGAGAGCGGATCGTCATTTAATACAAAAGCAAAAACTTTAGAGATATCAGATCCTGGGCCAAAATGTCATACTGAATCAATACCTAGACACACAATTAGTGAAGAACAGGAAAAACGTCAGTAACCTGGGTGGGAACAGTCATCCTCATTGTCAGTCTTTGATCAGTTCCTTGCTGGTAATTAATTTCATCCAGCAGGAGTCAGAGCTGCACCCTTGTTCTTTTCCTCTCACAGACCAAGACAGATTTGATCTTAGCACAGGAACTTTTCTCATGGAAATATATTATATTTCATGTATAAATATATCAATAGAAAACTGTGTATAGTGTATCTGTCCAATACATAAGGGATTCTGCATGGAGATCTCAGAACCCCTAGAAGCCTCTACCCTGGGAAGCAAGCCCATTGCTGCAACCATTCTCTGACATATGCTCTCTTCCTGAGTGAGACTCACGGACAGACCTGGGTTTGCTATAACGTTTATATTTAGCATTTGTGGTTTTTCTAGAACTTTTCCTTTATGTATGGGTCTTGAAATTGACCAAAAAAAAAATTCCTCTTAGCTCTGGAGACCTTTGCTCTGTTTCTTGGGGCTCTGACTTACCCTCTAGAAGGCTTCTGCCCAAGGAAACAGGTTCCTGTGTAATGCAAGCATTAGGAGGACTGATTCATTCTCTCTCTCTCTCTCTCTCTCTCTCTCTCTCTCTCTCTCTCTCCCTCCTCCCCCTCCTCTTCTCCCCTTCTCCTCCTCCCTTCCCCTCCTCTCCCCCTCTCCCTTTCTTCCCCCTCTCCCTTTCCCTCCCCCTCATTCTCCTTCCTCCTCCTCTCCTCCTTCCCCCTACCTCTCCTTCCCCCTCCTCCCCTTCTCACCTCCTTCCTCCCCCTCTCCCCTCCCTCTCTCTCTTTCTCTCCCTCTCCCTCTTTCTCCTACTGTGCTAAGAAGGGAAGTTAGTCAATTCAGCAGTGATCACCATTCTGTTGCTATGACAATATTCTTATCTTGGTCACTGGGTCTTCCAATGTCCTTTCTTCACTTTTCATCTTCCCAGTAATTCATGATCACTGTTGGCTGGGGAGACTCTCCTAATCCCCCAAACCTCCTTTGTGTTGCTTTCCCTTGCCCCTCAGTCTTCCTCTGAAGGTAGATGATGAAGAAAGACTTGTGTTCAGAGAAGTAGGAAAGAAGGTTAAAACTCCGTGATTTCACAAAGTTGGTGTCCTCCCTGTATTATGCCACGAGCCCCAAACAGGCTGATTGAAAGCGTGGGAGACTGTGTCCCTTTTCTGTGATCTATTGTAAAGTGACTGAGTTCAGAAGACTTGAGAGGGTTCTGGAAAAGAGGAGCTGTTTGCTACAAATTTAGTTAGAAGTAGACAGGCAGCTCCCACAAAAATCTCCCTGATTCTAAGAAAGGTGGTCTTTCTAGCCAATTTTCTCTTGGAAAATTAAAAACAAATCAGTGTATTAATTATACCAGCAGCAGAATAAACCATCAACCAAGAAAAGTAAATAGAAAGGTACATAAGAAAGGTTTGAGTTAGCCTGTTCCATCCGCTGTGGTTCTGTGTCTCTGGAGTTAGCCAGGTCTCTGTACATTTCATCCTTTTATAATTAATGATTTCTGTAGAACCTTGAATTATCTTACTTTTCCATATTAAATGGCTTCTGGAGAACCACAAGTATAAATAGATATGAGTTTTTCTAATATTAATGAAAATTAAACATATATGCCCAAAATATCAGTGCCCAACTAATCTCACTATTAAAAAAAAAACAGCTGAATTATAGCTTAATTAAATTGATAGCAGTGTTTACTTCATAATATTTTATTCCAGAACAGACAAAATATAAAAGTAGATATTAAGCATTGCTACACCGATTAACTGGATATCACTATACAATCATCAAATATGCAAGGCTATTTTTTTTCTTAATCCCTGAAGCGGTGATTTCATTATCAGAGAAGCTTTTGTTGAATGTGTTAAAGGCAACGATTCTGCTTGTAACTGAGCATTGTTTGCTGAAACACATAAAACTTTCAAAATTACTCTAAAGCCTGTCAAAGTAGGAGGTCTCTTTCATCTCTCAAAGTTTTTCTATAGAAATAAAAACCATGCATTCTATGGCAGTGAATCACAGTCTATGGACTAATTACAGGCTCCCATTCTTCCACAGTTTTTTTTAAAAAATCACAACTAGATAAATCATGTTATTTCAAATAAAATTATGCATATGTGTGTGCATGTGTGCACATTATGAATGTATGTTTATGTGTATGATATTATACCCCATATTGGGGTTTTTCTCTCTTTCTTAAATACGATTCTCAGGTAGACATTGAGCAAGAAATATGTAACAACCAAATGGAAAGGACATACACACACACACTATATATACAGAAAATTAAGGCTGTGTAGTACTGTGTCCTTCCATCTCAAACCTAGTATGTCTGAGAAAGTGAGCATTTGGGGAAATCATTCTGCTGAGTTTAGTAATAAGAAGTCCTTGTTCACTGCCTTGCCACTCAATACAGGCTTACAGATAGGTCTCCAAGCCACTGTCTCCCCCTCCCCCCACCCCCCCAGGGCTCTCACTGTCCAAGTTATAAAATCCAGATATTTGGCCGCGCCAAAGAGAAGAGGACGTTTGAAAGAACTAGTCAGTATCACATGTGAAAAATGTGACCTCGAGCAATATCTCCTATTTCTGACCTTTAATTTTTTTTTGCTTCATGAAATGGAGATAATCAAAACTTGAAGAGTGCTGGGAGGATTAAGTAAAATACTGAAGCTAGGGTGGTGACTCACTGCCTCAGAGGTGCTGTAATAAGCAAGGACTTCTTAGATCCAACCCCCGCAGGTCTGCATGTGGCTTGTGGGATGCTTGGGAGTACAACAGGTTCCTTTATTCCCTCATTAACCACCCGCAATAGACCGACAAGAAGGGTAGCTTCCAGTCATCCAGAAGGGAATGAAATAGAAAGTGTTCAAACTGCCCTTGGAGCAACTGAGAAAGCAAAGTAAGAGTAAATAAAAGAAGCCTTGTAAAGAGAAGGAAGGAAGAAAGGAAGGAAGGAAGGAAGGGGAGAAAGAAAGAGAGAGAGAGAGAGAGAGAGAGAGAGAGAGAGAGAGAGAGAGAGAAGGAAAAAAGACTTGTAGAAAATAATACTAGTCACCAGGAACACAGAGAAACAAGACACTCTATAGCAGTGGTTCTCAACCTTCTTAATGCTACAGCCCTTTAACACAGTTTCTCATGTTGTGACCCACAACCATAAAATGATTTTATGGCTACTTCATCATTATAACATTGCTACATGAATCATAATATAAAGACCTGCTATGCAGGATATCTGATATGTGATCCCCAAGGGGGTCATGACCCACAGGTTGAGAACCACTGCCCCACTTAGTGAGATTAAACAAGAAAATTAAAGAACCCACTATGCCTAGGAGAACTCTGACAGCAGTGTATGCATGGAGAATGAGAGAGAAAGGTTGGATTGACCAATGAACTTAGTCTACGTGCTGTGTGGTCCTGGAAATTCTTCCTTGGAACTTGTCATTTCTATATAAACAGGACAATTGATCGCCCTAGCTCTAGGACAGAGTGGGGTAGCTCAAGCAACCTGGGATGGCATAAACTTAATGAGATCCTAGGTGGAGGAAGACATTGGCAACACTCATTAAGTGGGAGCTTGGTTTCACAGAAAGATTAGGAAGCTCCGTGGTGCATATAAAACGTGCCTCCTAGGGCTGTGTCAAGGTGAGATGCTGCATCTCTCTGGGCATTTGTTGTATGGAAACAGAAGGGTGACAAGGTTACCGCTTATGAGGATCTTCTATTTCAATTAGAATTATGGCCGAATACACACATCTTTGTAAAGTAAACCATAGAACAACCCAAGAGCAGTCAGGTAATAGAGAGGGGATTCAGAGGAGGATGTTATGGGGCTGGCCTGAAGGAAAGTGTTCTTGAGGACATTGGGATGATTTTATGGGGTAAATAACCTGGGAGGAAAAGTGAAGGAGAATCTCAGGAGGTTGCAGAGAGAGATTCTGTTAGGATGCCAACCCTGCTCTGCAGGAGGCAAGCAGAAAATACACCTGGCACCTCACGCTCTGGCAGAACAGTTGAAGCCATGATGCAGAGTGAATCATTCCTCCAGTTTGACTCTTTCTCCCTCAAAATTTCACTTTCACCAAATATCTTCATGGGATTCTATACAAACTTCTCCTCAGCTGGAGTCAGCTCAACTGTGGCTCTGCCTGTCTTCCTTTGTAGTTAGAACTGACTAGCTCTTTCTTTAGTCGCCCTGGGTCTTTACAGTGGTAGTGCTAGCTGAGCTGGTCGTAAGCATGTTAATAACCATCTTCAGAGGGTTCACTCTCCACCCACAACATTGGTTTTTCAGGCATAAGTGTGGTGGTTTGAATGAGAATGGCCCCCATAAGCTCATATGTTTGAAAATTGGCCCCCGTTTGGTAGAAGTCTTTGGGAATGATAGGAGATACGACGTGTTAGAGAAGGATATTGTACTGGCTGGTTTTGTGTGTCAACTTGACACAAGCTGGAGTTACCACAGAGAAAGGAGCCTCCCTTGAGGAAAGGTCTTCATGAGATCCAGCTGTAAGGCATTTTCTCAATTAGTGATCAAGGGTGGGAGGGCCCATTGTGGGTGGTGCCATCCCTGGGCTGGTAGTCCTGGGTTCTATAAGAAAGCAAGCTGAGCAAGCCAGGGCGATGAACAGCAATGCAGAAGTGTAAGCTGAATAAACCCTTTCCTCCCCAACTTGCTTCTTGGTCATGGTGTTTTGTGCAGGAATAGAAACCCTGACTAAGACAGATGTCTCACTGAAGGAGGGCGTTGACATTTCCAAAGATTCTCATTGTCCCCAGCATTCCTGCCTCTGTCTCCTGCTTACTGTCCAGTGTGAGCCCAGGCTATTCCTGTGGCAATGCCTTTGCTCTGCCATCAAGTACTCTGGCCCACTGAAATCATAAGCCTAATCAAACACTTTCCTTTGCAAGTTGCCCTGATCCTGGTGTTTTGTCACAGCAATGAAAAGTGGGTAGGATAATGAGCTGAAGGGGAAATCAATAGCAGAGTTGAAATTGTGTGTGTTTCTACTGATCCACCCCCTGTGTGTCACTAAGGACTCCCATAAATTGAGTCACATGGCTCAGCCATGTTCTCTCCCCCATACCCAGCTCACCCTACCCTAAAACGCATTATTCACGTCTCATTTCTCAGAAAAACTATGAAACATGTTGAGTGCATTTTCACATTAATAATATTTTAGTAACAACACTTTCAAGAATCTACAGACCATTTCCCAAGGAAACTAAATTATTTTAAATACTTGTGTCAAAATTAATGAGCCAAAAGTCTTTCTAAAGTAGTAACCTAACACTGTGGGTAAAAACACAATTCCCCAATCTCTGAAATTCAGTATTCCTTATTAGAGTCCTTCTTAATTAGTGAGAGAAAAAACAAACACCATGCTCTGTATTTTTCCATAGTTTTAATGGCCGCCATGTTTTCTCTAAAGTCAAATAACTATGAAGCCCTTTTCTAATGTAAATGTAGCATGAATTATTGCAAATGGGAAGTAAAATTTATGTTCTTGTCATCAAAAATAAATGTGGAAGTTATTCCAACTTTTATGTTTGGTTTTCTTTCTGCATCTCCTAATAGGTATTCTTGGTACCAAGGTATTCCCAGCTGCTAAGAGGCACACATTCTGTCTGAATATCTGGATGACCTTTGCAGAAAGGAGGCAGTGTTTGTAGGCTAAAACATGAAGAGCAAAGGGTTTACTGGGTGACTGTGTGCAGGAGGGAAGCTCATTAAACCAGCAGTCCCGAGTGTTCTTCACATTTCTCCATTCCTCCCTGGCATTACTGGACTGGTCATACTGGCTGCTGCAGGAATGGAGATGTTCTTCTCCATTTCTTTGACATCCTAAAATTGTGTGTGTGTGTGTGTGTGTGTGTGTGTGTGTGTGTGCTCACTTTCTGGGGAAGTGGTGCAGAAAGGAAGCAGTAGGTGGCACACCAGCTACGTGGAATACAGCCCCAGTGCTCCTGGGCAGTGGAATGCACACAGTCAGCCTTTTTCAGGAAGGCAGGTGGCCTGGGTTAACCCTACCAAGTCTCAACCATACTATTATTCTGTGTGACTATAACCAGATGTTCTTAATTCCCCAGGTTCCAAATACACTTAACCTTTCTTCCCTAAACTGTTCTAAATTTCTTACTTTTCTCTTAACTTACAAAGGAAATGATGCAGACTCTAGTTAGCCATAGTCTGACTTTTCCTCACAGCTTTGCCTGCCCCTTTCAAATACATTTCTCTGTGCTTTTTAATCTTATAATGTTGCTTTTTAATAGCAACCCACCAAAGATTTCTCTGTGTGACTTAAAAGAAATATTACAAGACAAACCGTCTCCTTTAGCCCAAGAACTATGGGATTATTGGCATATGTAATTCCTTCCTGCGTCTTCTGCCAGTCTGGCCTTTTCATCTCCAATCCTCCTGATGTAACAAAAGAATGAGTTATGCTATTACTGATCGAACACTAAGCCCACGATCTTCTGAGGCTCCAGCAGCTCTAATGAGAACCAAAGAAAATTCAAATTATACATTCTCTCATGAATCTGTTTCTCTTTCAGGTCTCCCCTCTCCTATATTACCAACGTTCTTACCTTTTTAAAATTCAGTTTCCTATCACATAGCAACTCTAAAGCTGCCTTTGAACCATTCTCAAAACCAGTCAGCATTCACTGATAGAGACGTAAAGTATTGATGTGTTGTTTTGTAAGACAGTTAGCTTTACCATTAAAGATTTATTTATATTAATAAACCACTAATTTCAAGGAGATGAAATGGGGTGCTTTAACTAGTGATTTGTGTTTTTACAGCGCCATCTAGTGACAGATACTTAAAAAACATGTCACTGGGTCTGGTTTAGAGTCTCCAGATGTTAATTCCAAGTCTTTGGAATTCCAGGGATTTTGTTTATTTGGCTAGTTTGGTTTGCTTTGATTTGTTCATTTGTTTTGGTGGAGATTGATTTTCACTTTTCTTTCCCATCCTGGGGTCTCTTGTTGTTGTCAGGAGTTTGCAAATTTAATTCGCTTTGTGGAGCACAGAAAAAGTTACAGTCTATTTTAATATTTAGAGGAATTATTGCTGTCCTCTGCTCTCCTCTTTAAACCCTCTGACTTAAATTGGTCCTTAATTTTTACATGCATGGGAGTCTTTAAAAAGTGTCTCAATTATACTCATTAAAGAAATACGTCTATGAGATTGATAACCAGATTTTAGGAGCTGGCTCACTTTTAGAAGATTGAAAAATAGTCACAACCTTCCCTCTGTCCACACCGAAAGGAAACTTCAAAGATCCTACTCAGATTGGAAACTTCTAATTTGTATGATTTGTGCTTCTCAGAATCTGTTTGCTCTTTCAGAGACATCTAGCTTGTCCTTGGAAGTGGTTTTGCTTACAGTATGATGTATTTCTAGGATGGGGGTCTCTTTCTCCTGTTCCCACCTCCCCCAGCTAAGGGGGTTTCCACATTTCTCAGGGCTTTTGTTCACCGGGTTCTCACCAGCCCTCCAAATCGGCAAGTGTCAGTCACCACCTCCTGCCCCTCTGCTGGTGTGGCCCGCACTCTGCCTCTGGAGAGGTGTAGACTCTCTCAGGATCACTTTCATCCTGTTGTGTCTTCTTATGCTGTGTGGCCATCTTGAGGATAAGCAGAACGATGTGAAAGCAAATTAAAGCATAAAACATGCTGAGAAATGTCTCAAATGTTTTGACTGATTGGAAAAATTTAAAGATATAACTTTTAGACTTCGCATGATATCTGCTGAATGTCCTAGTATAATCCCTCAGCTGCATTCCTCCTCAGTTAATATAGTCTTCTCAGGGTTTCTTGACACTCAGGAAAAGGATTTTTTTTGTCTTTCATCACTAAGATACAAACATGATTCTCTTTCAGATGTTTAAACCAGTTCATTGTGTGAATAAACCGGTGGATGAGGTCCAGAGATGTTTCTGTTTTAAAGGACTTCCACACCTTGTTCTTCATTTCAACTAAACCACGACAGCATTCTCCTTTCAGAAGTGACATGGTGAGCTCTTGATCTCTTCCACCATCACCCCCAGACTCTTAACTCAAAGGCTCTTACTCTGTAAATGGTATTAGCCGGTGATTTTGTAATTAGTGGTTAGAACTGGTTGTTGGAATTCTTGTTGATTAAAGATTTTTAAATGAAACGCCAGTTCAGTACTCAGTGCTATTTGAAAGGACCAGTCTTCCACAGCAGGAAGTTTGGTGGGAAAACGCCAGGCGGTATTCACTTCCAACCTTCTCTGGTGATGCCAAGTTTACTTTATGTTAGAAATGGAACAGCATTGAGCAGCAGATTTCTAGAATGTAATCATTTAATTTTCAATCAAGTTCTGAAGGCGGGTTAATTATCTTTAATTGCATAACTAGATCCTTCCTGTTATGATACAAGATCATGATGAATGTATTATCTTACAACCTTAACTATGGTAAAAGATCTCTTCTCTCTCCTCTCACTGTCTCCCCCCTCCCCCCCCCCCACACACGCTTTACATACAGAAATTGATTTATTTAAGTAATATATGATCTATACTTCTTTGTTGGTATCTCTCCCGTTTAAGTGATACATTTTCCCTAAGGATATATTTTTTTTAAGAGAGAGGTACTTTCTCCTATGTTATTTTGGGTTGTTTAGTTCTGGGCCTTTACAGAATATAAGATATTGTGCTGGTTAGTTTTTGTCAATTCTATACAAGCCAGAAATATTTGGGAAAATCACATATTCACTCCCCATTCCCACCCCCAACTCCTCTCAGACCTCTCCCAAAACGTCCCCCCTCTCAACTGTCTGCTTCTTGCCATGAAGATCATGGATTAACCCTCAAGAAATGTAAGCAAGCCCACAATTAATGTCTTTTATGAGAGTTGTCTTGGTCATGGTGTCTCTTAACACAATAGAACAGTGACTAAGACAGAAACCTAACGTTCAATACAACAGTATCCAGAGCATTGAGAGGTAAAACTCAAGGATGATCAGGTTACTAGGCTCCTGCGGTTATTGACAGATTTATGTCATTATGTCAGGATTGCATTATCAGGAGACTAGATTAGTGGATTTGTTATGAAGGTGAATTTCTGTCTATCCCCCCTCCCTCTCCATCTCCCCTCTTCTCTTTTTCCTCCCTCTTTTCTTATCAGATGACACAACACAACACAATAAAGAGCTCCTGACCCCATGAAGACTCCCTTGACTCAGGGCTTGTCAGCTTCTAGACTTATAAGAAATACATTAATTTTATTTTAATATAGTTTTGGCTGTCCTGGAACTAGCTCTACTGAGCAGACTGGCCTTAGACTCACAGAGATCCACCTGCCTCTGCTTCCCATGTGTTGGGATTAAGGACATGAGCCACCTCCCCCTGGCCACAACAAATTATTATTATTATTATTTTTTTGGTTTTTTGAGACAGGGTTTCTCTGTGTAGCCCTGGCTGTCCTGTCACTCACTCTGTAGACCAGGCTGGCCTGGAACTCAGAAATCTGCTTGCCTCTGCCTCCCGAGTGCTGGGATTAAAGGCGTGCGCCACCACTGCCCGGCAAGAAGTTAATTCTTAACTTTTATAAGTTAGTTAGTATCAGGTATTCTGCTATCACAGAATCACAAAACAGACTATGATATGAGGTTAGGGAAGATAGGTAGAAAAACCTGTCTTCCAGTTGAAATGTGAAAACTTCCACATCTATCAGCTAGAGTTGCTAACCATCAGAACTACTCAGTCATCTACAGCATCTGCAATTTGTAGACTGTTGTGGCCCGTACTCTGCCTCAACGCTTTGGGGCTAAGTGCTCTGGTCAAGAGAGAGTGAGTGGGGCTCTTGGGGCAGGAGATTCGAAGAACGGAGACAAGACAGGGTGTGATCAAGTCTCTCTTCTATTTTCTCAAGTCTCTCTTATTGAAGGGAAGTCTGAGGTATTTACATACACAAGCAGGAGAACACAGGTGAAAACACTTTACCACGTGCACCATACAGCTGAGGTCACTAAACAGCAAAACAAGCTATGTGGGATAAACAATATATTTATCAGAGTGTGCTTCAGCTGTTATAGGCTTTTGACAACCAAGTCTTTCATCAGGGTATATGGTTCCAGATGGCTGCAAAGTTGATCTAGCCGCTTTCTACTAAAGTTGGCTCCCAACAGTAGACCTGAACAGTAGCTTCAAGATAATAAAAGACCAGTGACCTCAAAGAATCAGGCAAACCACCTGATTTTCCTTTGTAGCTATTTAGTCATCATTTTCATCCAGTTCAAGGTTGAATTATTAAAAATTTAAGTCTCTTAAGTCTTTTCCCCTGTGTTGAAGATAATGAAATTACAGATTGGTTTCAGATGCTTAAAAAAATCCTTTCAAGCCCCAGTTATTCACAAATGACTCTAATTAGAAACTTTTTCCAACCCCCACAGCTGACTGATTGTCATTTGTATCTTGACAACTCCATTGTCATCTATGGGAATGTTTTACTTTGCTTTCAGTGATATATCTATGCATCAGTCTTATTCCATATATAGAAAATAAAGTGGCCTTGTGGTGTTTTGAACTGGTTGTCAGAGTTCATATATATATATATGAGACAATATATATCCATTCTTCGCGTCTCTTGCCCCAAGAGCCCCACACTCTCACTTGACCAGAGCACTAAGCCCCCAAAGTGTTGAGGCAAAAGTGTTGAGGCAGAGTGTGGGCCTCAACATTAGTGGCGCCCGAACAGGGACTCCAGTAAGCGGGATACAGTGGAAGACACCCTGCGCTGGAGAACCAGTGGACTGACAGAGTCTCAACGTTAGAACTCCAGTAAGAGGGATACAGTGGAAGACACCCTGTGCTAGAGAACCAGTAGACTGACAGAGTCTCAACGTTAGAACTCCAGTAAGAGGGATACAGTGGAAGACACCCTGCGCTGGAGAACCAGTCAACTGACAGAGCCTCAACGTTTAAACTCCAGTAAGCGGGATACAGTGGAAGACACCCTGCACTGGAGAACCAGTCGACTGACGGAGCTGGCTGAATTCGGAAGTGAAACAAAGGTGATTGCATAGTAACAAAAACGGGCAAAAAATAAGTAAATAGAAACAGATGAAAAAGGATTTAAAGATGCAAGGAGTAAATTGTAGGCTGTTCTGAGTCAAGAGAGCCAAACAGATAGATAAAGGTTATAGAAACAAAAACGGGACAAGAAAAAAATAAGCAGAAACAGATGAAAAAAGTTTTAAAGATGCAAGGAGTAAATTGCAGGCTGCTCTGAGTCAAGAGAGCCAAACAGATAGATAAAGGTTATAGTAACAAAAACGGGGCAAGAAAAAAATAAGCAAAAACAGATGAAAAAAGTTTTAAAGATGCAAGGAGTAAATTGCAGGCTGCTCTGAGTCAAGAGAGCCAATCAGATAAATAAAGGTTATAGTAACGAAAATGGAGCAAGAAATAAGTGAGTAAAAACAGATGAAAAAGGCTTTACAGACACGAGGAATAAATAGAAGGCTGCTCTAGACAGAGCTAAGCAGAATGATAATGTTAATTGATTTAACTTTCAAAATGGGTGTGATTCTGAGTTGTATAATATTTTTCTGGATAAAAACTCAATGTAAAGGTTTTTCTGGTTACTGGCTTAAGGAAAGGCTAATTTGGAAAAAAAAGGTTTTTCTATGTGTTTTCTGATGAGGTCATTAAGGTAGTAGTTATGTCTTCCAAAATTATATGGATCAGACATGACAGAGGTAGGCCTCCAAAACACTAGGTTTCAGAGAATCAAAAATAATTATCTTGATACTAAACCTTGTTTTGAGATTTGTATATTGCAAAATACACAGCTTTGGAGAATGAATCTTATCACCTGCATGTTCACTGATGCCCTGGACTTCCAGCTGGATGCAGTTAAGATAGACTTCAGATGCTTATCAATTTACCCTTCCCCTCATTCCTCTTCTAATATCTCAACGCCCATGTTCAGCCTGAAGAAGTTAATGAGTCGGCGCCCCAATTCCCTGGACTTGGGGACTGAGGTGGTTAATATTAGGCTGTCTTTATCTGTATAATTGTTACTAAGCTGATGCAAAATTCAAGGATTTCATTGGTATAAATTTGTGGGTACAAGGCTTAGACCTTTCATTTCTCCAACAGGGGAAGTTGTGTGTTGCCTTAAAGAGTGTTGCTTTTATATCAAGGGTTTAGATATTAAGTCTCTTGTCTCTTGGGTTCATGCTGTTCAAACTGATGGCTTTGGTACGGCAACAGATAACAAATGAAACCCATACAGGTCCGCTATTACAGGCTGAAAGTAGGGGACTCTAAAACCTCTGTCATCAAGACTGATGAGGATTAACCCCTAACTTACGTGCTAAGCCGGATAGCCAATGACGGGTAAGAGAGCATATCAAGACCCTTGCCCCTAAAATAAGGGAGGCCTCAGCATCTTAAGTGAGGCTGGGGTCCTTTGTTCCAACCTAGGACAGGCACGGTTTCCTTAAGTTTTCCCAGCCTTCCCTTTTGAAAAAAATTTAAAAAGGGGGACCTGTTGGGAGCCGACTTTAGTAGAAAGCGGCTAGATCAACTTTGCAGCCATCTGGAACCATATACCCTGATGAAAGACTTGGTTGTCAAAAGCCTATAACAGCTGAAGCACACTCTGATAAATATATTGTTTATCCCACATAGCTTGTTTTGCTGTTTAGTGACCTCAGCTGTATGGTGCACGTGGCAAAATGTTTTCACCTGTGTTCTCCTGCTTGTGTATATAAATACCTCAGAATTCCCTTCAATAAGGGAGACATGAGAAAATAGAAGAGAGACTAAATCACACCCTGTCTTGTCTCCATTCTTCGCGTCTCTTGCCCCAAGAGCCCCACACTCTCACTTGACTCACTTTGAGCACTAAGCCCCCAAAGTGTTGAGGCAAAAGTGTTGAGGCAGAGTGTGGGCCTCAACACATATGCACACAAATGCATATACATATAGTGTAAAGGGGTTTGTGCCCCTAGGGCTGACAACGCTCCAAGAAGTGTAGACTAACAAAAACTCCTCCAGTACTAGGTCCAAGAAATCTCCTTTATGAAGACTGGTTTGAGTGGTTCAGGTGACTCACAGTATCCATCCACTATGGTTGTTGCCTTTGGTTGCCTCTTAGTGACTGAAGACACTGCCAGAATACCAGGAAGTCTGCTGTGAAACATTTTCTCACAGAAATACCTACATGCAATCTAAACAATGGCAGTATCACTAGACATACTGACTTGGCAGGAGAAATAACCTCACAGGGTCACACCCCAGGACAAGGAAACATAGGCAACTCTTGACTATTGAGAGAAGGAAGGAGTCTCCTAGTTGGTTATCTAATACATTGTGGTCAGTCCTGAAACTATATACACACAAAACCAAAAACAGATTCACAAGTTGTGTGTGTGTGTGTGTGTGTGTGTGTGTGTGTGACATGATAACTGGGAAACAAGAGGCTACCAAATTGCCAATGATGGAGGTCATAAAAAAGATGGAGGTAGGGCACTTGGGAGGAGGAGAAGGGGGAGAAATGCTGTAATTATATTTTGAGTATACATGATTATATTTTGAGTATACTGGTTTTTAAATATATATACGTATATTTAAATATTTATATACATATATTTAAAAATAAATTCAGCTGTGTTTTTATTATTTATTTTTATTTGTGTGTGTGTGTGTGTGTGGGCGTGAGCATGCGCCTATGTGTTTTCTGAGGCCAGAGGAGAACGCTAAGTGTCCTCCTTTATTGCTTTCCATCTTACTCCCTTGAGACAAGGTCTCCTACTGAACCCGAAGCTTGCTCTTTTGGCTTGACCCACTGGCCAGCAACCTTCTTCTCTTTAATAGGGGTTAATGTTGGCATTTAGTCTAGGTTCCACCCCACAGTTACATGACAATAGCCCGGTGTGTCTGAGTCATCATAAAGGTGCTGCTTGCACCCTCCTCTCTCTTTTGCCCTTTCGCTCTCCTCTTGCTCTGATCCTTTAGCCTCTTCCCACTCTCCTCTCCCCTTTATGTGCTCATGGCAGGCCTCTGCTCTTCTTCCTCCTCTTCCTCTTCCTCCTCTTCTTCCTCTCTGTCTCTCTCTCTCACTCTTTCTTTCTCTCCCCACTCCCTCCCTCCCTCCCTCCTTCCCTCCCTTTTTCTGTCTCTACTACCCTCTCAACTCCTCGCCCCATGCCCTGAATAAACTCTATTCTATACTATACTGTCCTGTGGCTGGTACCTGGTGTGTGTGTGTGTGGGGTAAGGGATGCCTCAGCATGGGCCCACAGAAGCACCCCCTTCTCCCACACCTTACTGAGCCTCCAGCAAACACATTCGTTCTTTTCCATCTATTTAAAAACACAACACTTACAGGCTAGGCATGTGAACATGCCTGGGTTTTTACATGGGTGCTGGGGATCGAACTCAGGTCTTTAGGCTGGAGAAGCAAGTGCTGTTACCCACTGAGCCACCTCCCTACCCTTACACTGATGTTTTCTTGATATCATTAGCAACGAAAATAGACAGGAGGAATTTATTTTCTTTAAAACTAGAAATAAGCACCTTGGAACTCAAAATTACTTGACACCCCTTCATGAAAGATCCGTGGTGTCAATTGTTTATATAGTAAATAGATCTAGAATCCCAGATTAAATTATTCTCAGTTTGAGCCAATTAGCTTCTGATTCAGTGGCTGTATCTTTAATGACAAAGTCATCCCAGGAAAAGTTGGACACCAGAAAAGTTTTTGCTATCTCAGATTTCCCTGAAGGGGAAATCTTCAGTGAGTCACTCTGTACTTCCATCACCAAGAAAACCACGGTGCGGATCTGCTTCCTGCAGACTTTAATCTGCAACAACAATAAACTGCAAGTAATGGGCCTTAGGTTAAATGGTGGGACATGAAGTTCGAGTCAGAACTGAGATAAAAGGCGCCTTGACCAAAGGTGAGATAAATGTCATAGGCCCCGTGGCCTGAGAAGCCTTGTAGAAAGCCTTCTCCCATCAGGTAGCCTGATTAACAGCCCCCACCCCTGATGTCAGCGTGTTTATTTGCACTGGAGTTCTTGCAACTAAGATTTGGTGCTCACAACGTCTCGGGGAGAGGACAGAAAGAGATATTTTGGTACTGCAAAAACATGGCCTTCTCATTGATTGCTTCCCTTTAAGTTACACTTTGATTCTCCAAGTACAGTTGTACTGGATGGTTCTGTGTGTCAACTTGACACAACCTGGAGTGATCACAGAGAAAGGAGCCTCCCTTGAGGAAATGCCTCCATGAGATCCAGCTGTAAGGCATTTTCTCAATTAGTGATCAAGGGGGGAGGGCCCAGCCCATTGAGGGTGAGGCCATCCCTGGGCTTGTAATCCTGGGTTCTATATGAAAGCAAGCTGAGTAACCCAGGGGAAGCAAGCCAGTAAGCAGCATCCCTTCATGGCCTCTGCATCAGCTCCTGCCTCCAAGTTCCTGCCCTTTGGTGATGAACAGCAATGTGGAAGTGTAAACTGAATAAACCCTTTCCTCCCCAACTTGGCCATGATGCAAGAATAGAAACCCTGACTAAGACAACATTTGGACTGATTTTTCCCCATTTATCTATTCACAATTTTTAATGTTATTTGTGTTATACTTACTAAGTTTTAGAATTTTATTCATTCTGAAACAAGCAACTATTGAGAACCCACTGGTTTTTCAATTGGTGTGATGCTGGTATTTTGTATATGAGAATCCTTGATATTAGACAGTATGCTTCATTTCAAGATGATACACAATACAGGAGGAAGGTGAATCGAGGCTTTGTCTTGGGCTGTTTCCTTTCCTGGCTCCAGTTGAGACTCTGATCATCAACATGTCAGCTTCTGAAACAAAGCGCAGGATTGTTGGCTACTGATATACTGTAGATAGGAAATTTAAGAGTTTAAAATCAATCTCCAAGCTGCCGGTAATTCCTCTCTATGCTCTGGCCTTCATGGAGGAGGAGAGCAGCCCTGGCTGTTTAGTGAGTGATGAAAATCTGCAAACTGCAAATAAGAAGCAGTAGCATGGAAGGTAAACAGGACCTGAAACCAAAGATAACATAACTAGAAGATAGGCTGGCAACAATAAACATACAACTAGTTAGTTGTTATTCTTGAATTACAGGAAGCAACTTCTAGCTAACAGTCAGACTAAACAATACTATGGTCAATCATGTCCCCCTTCACTGATGCAAAGGAATGGGGTGCTGCTCAAGAATCAAGTGCCAGAAGAAGAGAACAACTGTGCTCCTTCAACATGGACTACCAAAAACAATTTCCCTGGGTGCCCTTTATTTTTCTTTCCCTCAGCTTGTTTCCACTTTTATCTGGTGCTTTCTGTGTCAGTTTCCCATCTCCTTCCACCTAGAACCTGCAGGCCTCTCCAGCTTCTTTTGTATGCCTTGCTGGTTTTTTTTCCTCTCTAATAAATTGCTTTTGGTTTTCCAAATTCTTTTGGGTTTCTACTCTTTTATCATGGAGATAAAGACATGAAAGGGGACTCTGAGCCCCACTACCATGCCTCAGACAGGATTATTTATTATTAGAATATTCGATCAAATTAATCCGCTGAGGAAAAACACCAGAGAGCGGAAGCCCGAGGGAATGCTCACTAGAGCAAAACTGACTCTTTCAGAGATCATGGCTTCATGATCTGCCAAACTGATTTCCAGAGTGGTTGTACCAGCTTGCGGTCCCACCAACAATGGAGGAGTGTTCCTATTTCTTTATGTCCTCACCAGCTTCTGCCATCACCTGAGATTTTGATCTTAGCCATTCTGACTGGTGTGAGGTAGAATCTCAAGGTTGTTTTGATTTGCATTTCCCTGATGACTAAGGATGTTGAACATTCCTTCAGGTGCTTCTCGGCCATTGGAGTTTCCTCAGTTGAGAATTCTTTGTTTAGCTCTGTACCCATCTTTTAATAGGGTTATTTGGTCAAAGAACTGGCAGGATGCACAAAAGATAAATGCAGGGCTTTTCAGTTTTCACCCACATGGTTCTGTCCATGGTTCTGTCCACCAACGTCCCTGCAGTACTCTGCTGCCACCAGGGTAACCTTTAGGATGAGGTCAAGAACATGCTCAGCAGCCAACTAGGCTTGAAGCAGGCAGTGACCTTGCCTCCAGCTGCAGTGGTTGTTCCTTTGAATTCCGGCGCCACTCCCTTCTGGCGCCACTCCCACGACACGTCAAGCTGCACAGCCTAAGAGACAGTTGGAGCCTGGGGAAAAACTGACTCTCTGGAGGGCTTCCACACAGGAAAAGCCACGCCCCCAATGCTCTCTCGTCCAATCGGTACAAGAGGGAGGGCAGCCTCGATCTCGCTCCACGGAAGCTCTAAAGGGAGCTGTGCCAGGAAGCTGACAGTTCACTTTTTTTCTGTAGGTGAGCCTGTCAGTTGGCTGAACGACCAAGCGAAACGCGGGGGAACAGAGTGAGTTTGGAGCCTCTGGTTATGTGGAGCAGCCTTCGTGACTTGAGCTTAGGGTACCTGTGTAAACTTCCTCAGAGAAATGCGCAGCAGCTCCAGAGTTTCTTCTCATTAGATGGAGGGGAACCCAAAGCATCCGAGAAAATTCGTAACAGAAAGTAACTTGATTAAAACCTCTTTTAAAAGGTGTGCATGAAACCTGGATTTACATTTTTGTCAACGTGCATTTTTACCGTTGTAAAATAAGAATCAGCCTCCTATGTGCTAATGATCTCCGAAATAGTGCTGACCAACCAGTGCAGCCTCTCCTACTCTTGCCTTATTAATTTGGAATGGCTGTAGTGAGTGCATAGTGTACAAATTGATTAACAGTTCTGAGACATAACTGGTATGAGCAGTGATGAACTATATCCCGAAGATGATGACCTGAAGACAGAGAAGCTTCTTAGATAAGACTGTTGTGTTTAAGTGAAGTAGTAGTCTTGTTTTTTATGCAGCTCTTACTCATGGCATGCTATGGTACTTCTTTCTGCCAGCAGTGAATGCCGACCCATTGAGATGCCTGTCACCTGTAAAGATGCCTGTCACCTGTAAAGGAATGCATGTGAGTGGTGCTTTGCTTTGTTTTCTGCTGAACTTAATGTCATTGGTCTAGTCTATGATGATCCTATCCCAAACCTGAATTCCTGTTGAAAAACCATAATTACGGATCTGGATCCTGAGGTGGATCATTACAAAGGACTGTTGTGTTCTGTTTTAATGTTGGCAATAATGTAGTAATGCCTATGGCTTCCTCCCTTCCGGCCCCCCCCCCCCCCCCCCCCCGCCAGTGACACGACTCTGGCAATGAGACCTTGGTGTGGTAAACATCCAGAAAAGGCAGAGACAGAAGAAAGTGCACAGAATTAGCACTGGGATGTTTGAGATGGGCTCTACATGTCCCTGGGTGTCCCTGATTAGCTCTAATGAGCAGGACAGCATCCGGTATGGCCTGCAGAGTTGTGCCTTGTACATTTTTTTGTGGGCTGTATGTAAGTGGATTGTTTTGACAGTCCATGAATATGACACAGTATTCAAATCTGTGAAGGTTATGGATGAGCTATGACACACTTGTACAGACCGAACAGAGAATGCAACCATAACTGTAAAGCAGCAATTCAACATTTTTGTGATTGTAAAATTGGTTAGGAGCTATATCCTTATTCATCCTGCAGTGGTTACTTGGGAGTGCTGCAACAAACGTTCAATTACAAATATTTCTTCAGTTCTTTTTATGTCAGAAGATTAACCAGAGTGTCCTGGTACATGTTACATGGGAATTGGGTTTTCAAAGTGTGAATGCACAAATATCAATCTCTTAACTATCACAGTTGTGCACATTATCAGGTTTTCCTGTGAAACTGAAACACAATGCCTTGATTACATTTGTCCAGCCCTCTCCACTGATTTCTTAATTTTGAGACAAGGTTTCTCTATATCGGGTTTATCTTGAATCCACTTGCCTCTGCTTCCCAAGTGCTAAGAGTAAGTGGGCTTTACTTTCTAAATTCTTACTGGTGCATACTTCCATTTTCCTTTGTGGTGGTGGACAAGGGTTGACCTTGCTTATGTTTTTTGAGACAGTATCTCAAAATTGTCCTAGTATTCAACTATAGAGATGGCTGGCTTCAGTTTGTAGATTAAAGAAAATCTCACCACACCTAGCCTTAGAATACTCTGCTACTAAACTGTCTGTCTTCAGTTTGTTGCCAGCCTTTACAACTGTCATTGTTCCTGGTTGTGGATAAATTTTTCTGGTCTAGTGTTGCTTTGTGGTTTGGAATTCTTACACTAGTCTAGAGTGCCCTTGCCCAAAGGTTGTACTAAAAGTATTTTAACACTTCACCTAATTCTTTTTCTTTTTTCTTATTTTTGTTTTGTTTTTCAAGACAGGAGTTTGATGTTTATCCCTGGCTGTCCAAGAACTCTATAGATCAGGCTGCCCTTGAACTCAGAGATCCCCCTAGTCCCAAATGCTGGGATTAAAAGCATGTGTCACCACAGCTCAGCCCTCTGCCTAATTTATCACTAATTCAAAGTCTTAATGCTTAGCCATTTATTCTACAGTTTTCAGAATTAGTGGGAGGAATCTAGTTTGTTTTTCCCCCTGTAGATGTTAAGTTTTCCTGGTATCATTGATGAGATGGTCTTAATATCTCCACAGGAAACCTTTCTACCTTTGAAAAAATGAGTTGTCTGTGAATATGCAGTTCTTTATTGGTTTTCTGTACCATGTCTGGGTGCAGTTGAAGCACACCTAGCCAGGTAGTGTCTACGTTATTTTAACACAGACAGTGACAGTCTCTTGGTTCCATGCACATTTCCTAATCTTCATTTCTTTCAGATGTTAAAATGGTTTTCATTTGATACTCTGTTTTACTTTTTGGCTTTGTGTTTCTATGTGCATGTTGAGTCCTACAGACTCTAGTACTGCTTTTGCTATATCACATGATATTTGTTGTGTCTCCTTTTTATTTATTTGAAGAAATATTAATTTCCCTTTTGACTTCATGCTTGATTCATTGGCTATTCAAGAGTAACGGAATTTCCATGTAAAGTGAAAAATGGGGCTACGACTCAGGAGTGGAAAGCAGGAAGATCACATGAGCACAGTCAAAGGTTCATCGATAAATCTCATAGACCCAGAACAGGGTCAGATGCTGTAAATGGCTTCAAAACAAAGCTGGTGTGGCGCACACCTTTAGCCTGGGCAGAGGCAGGTGGATCTGAGTTCCAAGGCCAGTCTGCAGAGCAGGTTTCAAGACAGGGCTAGACAGAGAAGCAGGTCTGGAGGGTTGTCTAGGAAGAGTTTGAGGCTTGTTGACCTTTTAGTCAAGCTGGCAAAACAGTTAAAAGCAAGGCGGTGTTGTGAAATGGTTTGTTTTTTAAGCCTCTGAGTCTTTCTGCAGTTCCTTCTGCTTATTTCCTTGCCTTCTAATTGGTCTTTTAATATTTGCTTGGTATAGTCCAAATTATTATGTACTTTGTATATTAAAGAGTCCTAGTCTACCAAGGAGTCCAGAGAAAAACAGTTTCTATTCTCTTCATAAATACAGGTACAGGATGCCAAAGAAAACCAAAAGCAACCTTATAGAAAGAAAACAGAAATGAAGAATTTATTTTGAGGAGGGCCTCACTGTACATAGACCAAGCTGGCCTTAGGAATTTCTAACAATCCTGCCTCCCAACTACAGATCACAGTCAGGTGGCACCAAGAGCCAGCAAGAGATTCCTTTCTATCAGAGGATTAAGCAGATTGAGTCTAAACCAGTTCAACTTTAGGGAACATACAGTTAGGCTTAAGGGACTCTGCATGAATAAAGCATAGCATGGTTTCAGATATATTTGTGATTAAATTGGGAACTTGGTATTAGTGGGATGAAAAAATGGGATACAACATAAGGCTGGATGCTAATAAGTAATTACAGTTTCTGAGCAGAGGGCTTCTCATTGTATGTATATGAATACACAGTTGCTGTTTTCAGACACACCACAAGAGGGCATCAGATCCTATTACAGATGGTTATGAGTCACCATGAGGTTGCTGGGAATTGAAGTCAGGACCTGTGGAAGAGCAATCAGTGCCCTTAACCTCTGAGCCATCTCTCCAGTGGGCTTCTAATTGTAAACAGGTACTTTTGTAAATTGTGTTTTCAGTAAGAAAATGTGATGAGTTAATGTGTTCATTGTGCCTTGAAGGAGGAATGTTTTTATAGGATAGGGATTGAGGGTGGTATGTGTATGAGTGCAATTACTCTTTGGGGCCAGAAGGCGGCGCCGGATCTGAGCTAGATTTAGGCTGCTGTGAGAGAGCTGGGTACTGAACTTGGGTCCTGAAAGCAGTAAGTACACTTAACCACTGACCCATCCCCATCATTGACCTGAACAAGAGACAAGTCCAAACAAACCATTGTTTTAGTGGAAATTAAATTAGTTGTATCTTGGGTATTGCAAGCTTTGGGGCTAATATCCACTTATCAGTGAATGCACACCATGTGTGTTCTTTTACCTCACTCAGGATGATATTTTCTACTTCCAACCATTTGCCTAAGAATTTCATGAATTCATTCTTTTTAATAGCTGAGTAATACTCCATTGTGTAAATGGACCACATTTTCTGTATCCATTCCTCTGTTGAAGGACATCTGGGTTCTTTCCAGCTTCTGGCTATTATAAATAAGGCTGTTATGAGCATAGTGGAGCATGTGTCCTCGTCATATGTTGAAGCATCTTCTGGGTATATACCCAGTTGGGTCCTCAGGTAATGCTATGTCCAATTTTCTGAGGAATGGCCAAACTGATTTCCAGAGTGGTTGTACCAGCTTGCAGCCCCACCAGCAAGAGGAGTGTTCCTCTTTCTCCACATTCTCACCAGCATCTGCCATTACCTGAGATTTTGACCTTAGTCATTCTGACTGGTGTGAGGTAGAATCTCAAGGTTGTTTTGATTTGCATTTCCCTGATGACTAAGGATGTTGAACATTTTTTTTAGGTGCTTCTTGGCCATTGGAGTTTCCTCAGTTGAGAATTCTTTGTTTAGCTCTGTACTCCATCTTTTAATAGGGTTATTTAGTTGTCTGGAGTCTAATGACTTGAGTTCTTTGTATATATTGGATATTAGCCCTCTGTCAGATGTAGGATTGATAAAGGTCTTTCCCCAATCTGTTGGTTGTCCTTTTGTCCTATTGACAGTGTCCTTTGCTTTACAGAAGCTTTGCAATTTTAGGAGGTCCCATTTGTCAATTTACTTTCAGGGCTTGAAATACATCATGTCATGATTCCCTGCCTTTGAATGTTGCCAATATTGTTTAGATGTTTTTACATTTGTAATGAATTAGTGGTTTATTCTTATAGACTTCAATATTCTCTTTTACTCTGTATTTTTGACATATTGACTATAATATGTCTCTGGTCTTATAAGTACATACACATGTAAGTACATACACAGATAAGTACTCTGGCCATGTCATTTGGTAATCTAGAAGGCCCTTTTTTTGAATGTCTATTTTAATGTGTAATATTTAGGAAATATCCTGCTATAATTTTCTTTAATAAGTTCTCTTTGACTTCATAATGTTTATCTCAGCTCTTTTTTTCCTTCTATGAATTTGTGAGTTTGGTGTATTGATTATAGCTCAGAGCTATTAGACATTGGTGCTTTACTCATTTACTTTCTATTTTCATTAATATTTGGGTGTATATTTCATTCACCTTATTTTGTGTTGTTACTGAGTCTGTACTGGAAAAGTTTCTGATGTTTGCATGAGCTGCCTTTCCAGTGGGAGTTTTCCTTTTGCGAGTGTGTGTGTGTGTGTGCGCGCGCGTGCGCATGCATCAGGGTACTTTAGCTGGCAGCACTTAAGTGCATTGTGGACTGCCCAGATTCTCTCATCTTCCTTAAAGACCCCCAGATTGTACCTCTTGGGATAGCTTTTAGCTGAAGCTTGTGGCTCAAATACATTGGGAACATAGAGAGCAACCATAGCAGACAAAGGTCTGGCATTTGTACTTTCAGAGCCTCTTAACTGTTAACCTACTGGAGGATTGACACCAGGAGTGTTGTGTACTCTGCTGACACTTCCAAATTCTTGGTCTCTACATTTTAACAACACTTGACATTTCCAAACTTGATCCACCTTCTGGCTTACGGATCAAGGCTGCTAAACTCTAGGTAAGTTCTCAGTCAATGTCTGTTGAAGTTGACAGTAGCATAAGCTACCCTCCTACCTGTTGTATCTTGGAAGTACCAGTTATGCCACAAAACACCACAATTTCATGTTTATACTTAACCAGGCCATATATGGAGAATATGTCCCCGTGAGAATCTCCCTTCTATATTTGTATATGAGTTATTTCTTGGATTTATGGGATGGAAGCTTGGTCTCCAGTATGGTAGTATTGAGAGCCTATGGAAAATGATTACATCACGACAGGTTCCACCTCAGAAATGGGGTAATACTATAGACAAAGAGTGGGCATGACCTGGCAGGAGTAAGTTAATGCCTGTTGAACTGTGTAGTTAGAAGTGGACATACCTGTCCTGTACGTGTACACCTTTTCCACATGCCTGGTACCCTTTCTGATCTTCTGTGAATGTATTAGTCAGAACACTCTTCCAAGGATATCAGGCAGCACAATACTATGTAGACATTCTAGCTTTTAGAATCATGAGTCAAATAACATTTTTTTCTCTATTGTCTCACCATGAAAGATAATAAGAAATAAAGCAGAAAAAAATCTATCCTCTCCATCATATAAGTACCACAATAATGATCAAGAGCTGTTAGTGCCGTGTTTCTCAATCTGTCAAGCTGGTAAAAGTGAATAACGTCCAGGACTAGGAAGAGAACACAGTGATTAAGAGCACTTGCTATTCTTGCAGAAGGTCCTAGTTTGGTTCCCAGTATCTATGTGGTGCCATATAGAAATCCTTAAACTCAGTTCCAGGGGATCTGCCCACCCCCCCCCCCCCTTTGTGGCCTCCACAGGCATAAGACACGCACACACAGTACACATACATATATGCAGGCAAACCATTCATATGCATAAAACAAAAATAATAAATAAGTATTCAAAAATTAAATAAAGTTCACCTGCAGAAATGAAAAGAGATTGCTGGAAGACTTCTAGAGGTCTACTGGCTTTAGGTTCAGTGTTCCATCACATATTTAGGTGACGAAACTGATCTCAGAGTCCTTCCAGTAAATTCTTTTGTCATTGCTGAGAACCCACATCAAATCAAATATAGCAGATTCAAATTCAGTGCATTGGAGGAATGAGCTTTGGCTCTACTGAGAACAATCTTCAAAGATGGAACAACCTTGCAAAAACCAAACACTGCTCACTGTGGAACATCAAGATGAGAGACACAATGTGCCAGGTTTTAAGTAAGTAAGCTGTGGGTGTTTTCTCCATTTGACCCCCTGCTCTCTTCTACTGGTGGATAGATCTGAACTGCACCTGGAATTGCAATTCTGTATGGACTGGGTAGGACTTCCCTTAGAATTCCCTTATAAATGTCATGCTCAAAATATAACATAAGATACCAAACCCTTTCTTTTTAAACCTCACTACTGAGACATCTTCATTAGCAAGATAGTTTAGAATTCACCTCATATTAAAAAAAAAAAAAGAAGTAATTTCCACTTGAGTTGTAATCTCCTGTAGCTTCACCACATTCTTATACTTGTCCCAAGGATTTTCAGTACTATGAACTCCATGTGCTCCTATTTCCTTTAAATTCACAGTCTGAAGGCTTTATATCCAGCTATTACTAAAATTCTGCTAAGGAAGATGTAGCTGGCCAAGAGTGATGAAGCCTTCATCCAAGTTAGTGCTTGAAAAAATGAGATGGAGAGTTAAGTCTCGAAAAGTAGCATTCCCCTCCAGTTAGAATAGGGGCCTCGGCCATTTGTTTTTTCCTGCTATGGCATTCCAGAGGAAATTCCAATTTTGGGGTAACCATTATTTTAATGATCTGATAGCCAAAGGGAAGGAAATAAGTTGTTTTATTTAGAATACTTTTGCTCTCGGTAGTGTGGTTACTCATAAAGACTTTGCTTTCTGGTACACTTGGGAGACATTTATCTACTGAAGGGTAACTTCCAAAGGAAACCCCCTTGCTTTGTTACCTCAGGCACCAGCCCTAGATTTAGGTAGATTTAACAGCTATCTGTCCCCACCATTAAAACATTTTTTGGGGTTTCCAGAACCCTTCTTCCCACATCCCATTTTTTATGCCACTTTAGCTATGGCATATTTTTTTTTAAGGAGCAGGGGTTGGACATAAAGCACACGTCCTAAACACCTGACCGAGCCTCCTACTGAAGGCAAGTTTCCATCCTTGGAACTGAGTTTCCCTTGCAGATCTTAGTTCAGATGTGAAGAATTAATGATGAGTGGTAAATGCTATCATTTCATTGTGACTATTCTACTCTGCCACACTTGGAAACTATAGAGGAAGGAGGAAGTGTAAGGGCTCCAGGCAATGGTTCCAAGTGCATAAAGCATCTACTTCCATAGCCATCCTGGTATGTCTGAAATACTATGAAGAGATACTTGTGTTCCTCCCTTTGGTACTGAACAGCTTAGACAGTGGGTGCCAAGAATCGCATGCAGGGAGAAGCAACAAGTTAGGACCCATGGACACACCAGGAGGAGGACTAATTTTCTGGAAAGAGACTTACAACCTATCATATCACTTTTCAGGAGAGACTGAGGTTCAGAAGGAAGAAATAACTTGACCAGCACTGCCCAGCTATAGATATTTCTTGACGTTGTTTAAAACTAAACCTCATAGGATTTTTGGGATAATCTTGGTAGAGGAGTCACCAGACCTTAGTTCCTCTTCCCACTGTATCACCACATCCAAGATAACAGGTTTTCATAGGGTGCCATCTTGTGTTGTTCAGTGGGAATGCAGAAGAGAAGTCAGGGCAACCTCATGAAAAGTGGTCCAGTGGGGCTAAAGCTAAAATAAACAAACAAACAAACAAACAAACAAACTAAAATTTTTTTTCTTTTCTGCCTTTATTATTACTAGTGTGTTGAGGTTTGGTCTGTTGCCGTTTATTGTAATGGTAAATACTGGTCCCCAAGATCTGGCTGCCCTCAATGAGGGCTTCCTTGGTAATGAGGAAATCATCACATATACCAAGTGATGCTATGTAACTTTGCTCCTTAATTTAAAACTATTGGTTAAATATGTTGACAGCTTGTAGCTGGGCAGAAGAGAGGTAGGCCAGGTTTCAGTTGCTGGGCTCGGGGTCTGAGGCAGAGAACACCAGGCAAGAAAGAAGAGGAAGGAAGAAGATGCCAGGGGTAGATGGATAGTGAGAACATGACCATGAGGGCCAGCCGTTTGGAAAGGAGTAGCCTGCTAGAAACATGGCAAGTTGTATCTGAGGGTTATTGACAGGGAAGTAGACAAAATAGCATAGAGGACTGATATCTTCCCAGCTCCAGTGCTTTTAAGGCTTTATTATAAATAGAAAAGTTTTGTGTCTTTTCTTTGGGAACTGAATGATGTAAGGTAGGGTAGAAACTGCCAATTAATTTTTACTACAACAATTATGTCTTTAATTGAAATATTGAGGACAGGTAGACAAACGTGACTGGTTAGGGGCTGTCTTAGTTACTTTTCTATTTTTGTGATAAAACACCAAGATACCAAGTCCAAGTCAACTTGTAAAAGAAAGTATTTAACTTAGAGGATAAAGTTTCAGAGAGTTAGAATCCATGGCCATCATGGCAGAGAGCAAGGCAGCAGACAGGCAAAAATGGCACGGGAGCAGTAGCTGAGAGTTCACATTTTGATGTAAGGCAGAGCCAGAGAGAGAAAGAGAGAGAGAGAGAGAGAGAGAGAGAGAGAGAGAGAGAGAGAGAGAGAGAGAGAGAGAGAGAGAGAGAGAGAGAGAGAGAGAGCGAGCTCTGTTAAGAAGGCATTTAGACAGGGTTCTTCAGAATAATATAAAGAGAAGAGACAGATATTAACTTTGTAATTGATCCTTCTTAGATAAAGAACACTGACATCTATAATAACCCACACTGTAGTCCTGAACTTGTATGAACAGACTTGCCTAAGTGGCAGATGCTGGACGTCATGGTATGGATTATGAGCTCACTATGCAAGTTCTGTGACTTATGGCTGACCTGTACTTAGTTATACTCAGGCCTGGCTGCTGAATGCCAGTATACTTTGAGACTTTGCTCGGAGTACACGACTATACACTACACAGCGACAAAAGTATTGGAATTTGCTCAATTTTCTCAATGGGGAACTGTTGTGATACCAGAGGTATATTACTATCCATTTAGTGCTCTTTCTTCAACTAGAATGGCTAATATTTCTCAAAAATATCTTGTTTAAATACATACAACTGCTGTATTATTAGAATTATGTTTTATTGTATATTATATTTTGGTCTTTATGAAGTACTTTGACTTTAGAATTTAACATGTGTGTTTGTATGTATACATGTGCCTATGTATGTTTGTATTACCTCCCTCAAGGTTGTGCTTCATAGACATCCCTATATATTAATACTGTAACAGTATTTCATAAGCATACCAAGAAATAACTTAGCTTCTCTGTATTAAAGTTATTAATCTCAGAAAATTGGCACGGCTTCACAGTTGTGGTGATAATTTATGATAAATCTCACTATAATGTATGCCTATTTTCATTTTTAACAAACATGCCCTATTATTTACTTACAAGGTATACTTTATCCCCTAAAATATTGATTTTTCTTATATGTGAAATTTTATATTGTGTACATAGTCCTTATTGAATAATTGAAATAATTTATGGTTGTCTTGAATTGTAGATATCATAATTAGCTAATATTGTGACCCAAATGTCTTAGGAGTTAGGTATCATCCAATATATTCATTATTTTGTTCTGAATAAGTGATAACTATTTCAACAAAGTGAGTAGAGAATCATGTGAATTACAGACTGGTGAACGAAGTAAAGTGTCAGTAACTATTTACAGTAATCAATGGGTATAAAGTGTTCAAATAGGGTGAACTAAAAGAATAGTATGCAGAGGTCATTGTACTTCTGTGCATGTAGAAACATGGTGCTGAATAGATATCTCAATTCTTTCTCTAGTTTTCATGTACCATGTGGCTTATTTATCCAGACACCATTTCAAAGAACTATAGCTGTCTTGATGAATTGGCCAAAGCCTAAATGTAGATATTTTCATATTTGTGAAAAGTTAATTAACCAAGATAGGTTTCCAGTGTACATGTCAGGAAGTCCAAAGTCTGTAGAGGTCCTTGGCAATATCTGCTTTATGACATAGAGTCCATGGTCACTTTATCCCAGGATAGATATTGCTACATCAGTGTCATATTTCATCCTAGTCATTATAATGAAGTACCAGCACTTCTTGTCAGCTCACAGATACTTAGAGTTGGGAGCTTCTTCCTCACACCTGGCCTAAAGCCAACTACAAATGGGAAGATCTTTGACTGATATCTGATGGGAATACAAATGTGACCCTCAGAAGTGCAGCTACCTTGTAACCCACACACCCTGTGAGAGTGACACATAAGTACTCGGAATATCTACCCAGTTTGTAGAGGCTGCATTACACTTGGAGCAACTCTTACATAGAGCTGAGTTAACGAACTTGAATGGCCAGCAGGACCCAGATACTCACTCTTCCCCATCACTGCTCTGTTTAATGTGGATGCCACAAGACACATGAGTACAGAGAGCATAGGGTAGTAAAGAAAGACCAGAAGGAGAAACAAGGCACCGGGTACTTAATATTGTTTTCCAGGAGTGAATACATTGTGGAATGTCGAATTATGGAATGGATCAATGCAGTTACACTATGTACCTTAGACTAAAATGTATGTGTTAAAAAGCTAGAATTCTATGTTCTTTATGATGAATGCAGAATCAGGATGTATCAACTGATGGAGGTTGAAATATGCTTGTGAGATATGATGAAGATATGATGAACATACATTTAGTAGTCATGTATTGAAACATAGACTCTTGTTGCTTTATATTCTCATTCTCTAGAAAGCAAAAGCAAAAGAAAAATAAGCTGTTTAGTTTTCTAATCTTTGCCTGTGCTTACCATCAGCAAAGACAGCCCAGTAGTAGGCTAAGTCTAATCACATATACTGACTCAGTACACTTTTATCCATGTCAAAGATGCTTGTGTAATAAATAGTGCCATGAGCTGAGAGTTACTTTCTGTCCCTCTAGTTGTACCTCGAAACAAAACTTCCACACCTTCCTCAAGTGTTGAAGAAGGGTCCCCAAAGTCCTTGAGAAAGGTAAGAAGCCCCTTTTCTTTATGTAAGAGAAAAGTTACTTGAATGATTCCCTCTTGTTTTTATGGCTATGAAATTTGAAAAGGTAAAGTCAATTTGGTATAGCATGAGCATTCAATAGTTTATTTAGGAAGAGAAGGAAATGGAATCATATCAGATTGGTGATTTAATAGAACATTCACACTTGCTATGTCAGGTAGTGACCTTGAGTTGGGGCAGGTTGTCTTCTGGACAATCGTGTTGTGCTTTACAGTATATAACTTTCACTCAGAAGGTGACAGGCATATCATCCATATAGACTTAAATGTACTCTCCTTTTATGGCTTCTAGAGCCTGTGGGTTAGGTTGAATTTGACTATGTTCCCCAAAGATGGATGTGGCAGAAGCATCACATGTCCTAGCATGGCATGTTCAGGTGCCAAGAACTTAAGACATGAGGATGCATGCAAATTATTGGAGTGCTTCATAAAAGGGGTTAGTGTAACCCCTTTATAATAGATGTTAGCTTCACCATATTGTGATATAACTCGGCTAACCTTCAGTAGAAGCCAACACATAGGGTTGCCTGATGTGGTATTTAGTCAGCAAATGTGGGAAAAATACTAGTTTTTGTTACCAAGTAGACATCTTGAGGTATTCAGTGTCAGCATCACATAATATACTCATACAGAACATTTCACCTGATTCTCCATTAGTCAGTAAGAGTCAGTAGATTAGTAAGAGACTAGATTATCTCTATAATCTTTGGTGTAATTATGTCCTGCCAAGGCATGAACAAAAGAGCTGTACAAACAGAATTTAGCACAATCTGAGTCTCTTAAGTGTTTTCTTTCCTGTATGTTGCAGGTGGAGCCTCAAAAAGATCAGCACGGTATGTATTCTGCAGTCGCTGAAGACATGTGTTAAATATGACTTGTGTTAATACTGGTTGTCTTTTGTCTGGTTGCACCACAGTGAGCAAATACACATGTATTGATTGAAAACTGAATGGTTGTTCTAAAAAAAGTGATGCCTCAAGGGAGAAATGGCAGCCATGTGCCTACAGCTGCTGCGTCCAGCTGTGCCCTCTTTAGTTTGATGTTTTATGTACTAGGCTGCATCTAAACCTATCTTATTTATACAGATATTCAAGCTATTCAACCCAATTTCCAGTGAAAAGGTCTAGAAAAAATCAGGATAGAGATTGACTTGTGTGTTTAAAGTTTGCCACAGCCACATGTAGTGGGTTGATTTGTATTTCTCTAGACAGATCAATAAACTACAATTCGGAGTAAGTGATGGAGGTATTTAGATGTGCAGTGCACCATCTACATTTAACCCCATCAAGTGCATACAAAACCCAGGAAACAGGTTCCAGTTTTCCAACATCTGCCTGCACTAACTCAAAGCTTCAGGAATCCCAAACCCTGTCATAGCTGCCACAGTGCTCAGAAAGCCTGGGAAGTGGTATTCACCTGCCTATAGACATTAACAAGGATGAAATAAAAGCCCATGTTTTGGTGCAGACCACTGATCCTGTGCTGACCTCTATATTGAAATAGGTTAGATGTGTAGGAACTGGGTGCAGACTAGCCTTGGAACTAGACTTACTTGGTTCCTTCTAGTAAAACCTGGTGAAGAGCTTTAAGGGGTTGTCAATATTAGCATGAACACAAAAAACAAAATAACTAAGGGAAAGTACTTACTAGGAACTCTAATTACCACTTAGATACTAATATGTACTAATTTTTAAAAAAAATATAGGATTTTTGTTTTGGTTTTAGTTTGTTTTGTTTTTGTTCCTCTTATTTTAGACCAGGTTTTGCTGTGTATCCATGACTTTCTGAAACGGTCTGTCTGTCTGTCCATCTACTTATCTATATGGCCTGGAACTCACATAGTTCTATCTGCCTCTGACTACAGTGTAGTGTTATAATAGGAGTCCACTACCACATCCTTGGAATACACATACAAAAGTGAGGTACATTCTGTGCTCCAGGAGGCTTTCCTCTCAGTAGTGGTCAGTCTCCATATTTAAAGTGTGGATACTGAGTAGATATTTTCAGCAGTGAACCACATGGCTCAATATCATTACTTCAAGTATTTTCTGTATAGATCATCTACAGTGTTAGCACTTTGCTATACTGTGGTTTGATTAAGGGAAACTAGTGTGAAACTATGGACAGGAGCTTCAGCCCAGTTAGCTCAGTACATGGTTAGTGAGTCCAGGACCCAGAGTTAGTATTCTAGTTCTGCATAAAATGTACCCAGGATGGCTCAATCCTATTAATACTTATCCTTGAGAAGTGGAGGAAGGAGAAACATAAGTTCAAGGTCATTCTTTTCTGTAGAGTAAATTACATGCTAAAATAGGATAGAGACCTTACCAGAAAAAATTCAAAATAGAGAGAGAAGGTAGGGCTGGTGAGGGAGGTAGGACCAGGTATGGTACAGTCTCACTGCCCTGGAGTCAGTACCCATATCTAAGCAGGAGCTAAGAAAGGCCATTCAGAGAGTCAGGGAGGTTGCCACCTACAAGTGATGTGAACATACCCTGCTTATTATATTACCACTGCACCAGGCTGCTGTTCTTGTCAGTTCATGATGAGGACATGTCCACACTTGGCTAGTTGAGGGAAAGTTTCTATTCAGCCCAACCATAATGTGACACCTTGGTTTTGAGTAACTTTGAAACTGAGCGTTTCTAGAACATATCTCAATGTGGTCTTCTGATCAGCCAATCACTCCCTGAGAAGCACCAGTCAGGTTGAAGTTCTTAGAGGAAGACCACATATTTCTACTAAGCTAGGAGCCTCCTACAGCTTATTAGGTAAACAGCAAAAATGCATACATTTTCTATTTCCATGTGTAACCAACTGAAACCTCATGCTTCCTAGATTCATTCATAGGTAGGTGATTCTTCTGTTATTTAATAGACATCACAAAGCAATTCTATGTCCTTTCCTTAAGAGCTAGCTGTGTGTGTGTGTGTGTAATTGTATATCCATATGATCAAGTGTATAGCATTGTAGTGAACACCACTCAGAAGTGAGAGTGCATACATTTCAGGGTTTTTGTTTTTTTTTTGTTTTTTTTTTCGAGACAGGGTTTCTCTGTGTAGCCCTGGCTGTCCTGGAACTCACTCTGTAGACCAGGCTAGCCTCGAACTCAGAAATCCGCCTGCCTCTGGCTCCCGAGTGCTGGGATTAAAGGTGTGCGCCACCACCGCCCGGCCATTTCAGGGTTTTTTGTTGTCATTGTTTTGTTCTTTCGAGACAGGGTTTCTCTGTATAGCCTTGGCTGTGCTGGAACTCACTCTGTAGACCAGGCTGGCCTCGAACTCACAGATCCGCCTATCTCTGCCTCCCAAGTGCTGGGATTAAAGGCATGAGCCACCACTACCCGGCTACATTTCAGTTTTTAATGTGGCTCTAAGAGACATATGGATTCTGTTGACCAGGTACAACACCAACATAACAGAGTCCTGGTGCTCTTCTCTGTACATTGTCACACTGACATGAAGTTATGCTTTTCTACACCATCAGTGCAGCACACGCTGCTGTGCACAGTGCACTTGGGGATCTTTCAAAAGCACCATTGGACCTCTGATGATGGTTCCTGAGGAATGTTCATGAGATGGAATGGAATAAACATAGAACCATTACTGGTTTTCTTTGGTTTTTGTTGTTTGGTTTTTGTTTGTTTGTTTGTTTGTTTTTGCCACGAAGCTGACATGACTTGTCTCTGTTGTTAATGCATTCCAAGCAACACATGTCTTGAGACAGAGCCATCACAGGAATATTGCTGCTCCCCTGCATGCTGATGAACATCAAGTCAGAGCTTGTACTTCCAGGGACAATCCACAAGCTGAAGCAACAGGTACTGAGGAAATAGAATAATTTTATTAAATTATACCCAGTTGTTGTAGATCATAAGGTATAATACAAGGAAACAAAGATGACCAGATTAGAAACATTTTCTGTTGTAGATGATGTTAATTTGTGTACTTCATTAGTTGAAATTCAACCACAGAATTTAAAACTAGATGTAAGACTCTGTTTTCACTGAGTAATGAGAAAGAGAGGAAAAGTGAACTCTGTCTTGTCTGCATCACTGTACTTCACCTGCTGCAGGTGGGAACAGGTGAGCCACCCTCTCTGTTACCTAGTCCCAGACACCTGTAATGTGGATGGATTGGATGTCAACCATCTCAAGAGTGACCGTGTGATTATCAAAAGTGTTGAGAATGAAGACAGAAATGGAATTAGATCACAGCAGTTCTGGTCTGACTCTTGGGAGAGGGTCCCTGGAGTAGTGTGTTACACCCTGTGCTTGGGAGGCTTGAACAGTAGAAACAAGGAAATGGAAGGAAGGACATTTATCTTGGACCCTTTGACTTAATGGGTAAGAAAATGTATACAACTGGCCCACTCTTGGGGCTTTAAGAGGCATTCTTGGTTTAGCCTCCATGATACAGAGGCTGAGTTTAAGCATTCTCCTAATATTGCCAGTGTTCCTCAGAATAAAAGATACTGACTCTTGGGGTATCATTTCTACAGGTACCCATCTTACCATAGGATATTCCTCTCCTCTGCACTGTCACTACTGGAGTCTTTCAGTCTTGACATGGTCTGACCTGCCTCATGTTTTAGGGTCGTGGGATTTTAGTCTAAGAAAATCTCTGTCCTCTAAGTGGCTTCACTATAACTTCTTTCATAGGTTTACAGCCTGCTCGTCTCAGAACTATGTTTGCTTTACTTGGATTCTCTCATTCTGCATTTGCTTGTGACCCCTCTTATAGGCCGTGTCTGTAGGTTTAATGCACATTGTCTATCTGCTTCTGAGCCCTGAGCCAGAGACATAGGATTCAACTATTTGTCCCACCTTTTTAGTCTTCCCTCTTCTGACCTCTTACCCCATCCTTCTCCACCACTTCTCATTCTTTCTGGTTGCATGTTGACTCTGAACCTTATGTCTGCCAATCATGGAAGTGTCTGTGATCCCTTTCAACTGTTACATTATTGTTGATGCTGCAAACTAGAATACATTGTCCACACAGTGTGGCCTAACTCCTAGCCATGGCCTAGGTCCTCAGTCTTGGCCTGGAGTATACTAGGTCTTTCTGTAGTCACTAAATCTTTCTTCCTCACAAAACTCACGAGACTGAGAAAATCACTGGAAGAGAACACAAAAGAACCGTTCTCAGGGAAAGCATGCCTAGAAAGGCAGTCTCAGTAGGCCATCTGGATTAGACCTTTACTCTATGAACAAAGATAAAAGATACTGGTGTCCAGCAGAGGCTGAAGAGAAAATAGTGATTATCCTGTGCTCAAAATCATCTCAGGGACTGACTGTGATCTCTGATTTTTATCATAAGATTTATTTTGTGGGACCAGTGAGATGGCTCAATAGTAAGGTACTTGCTGTAAAGACTGAAGACAGGAATTTGAACCTAGAACCTACATGGTTTCCTGAAAGAACTGAGTACCTAAGGTTCACCTCTGCTGGATATATAGCCAGTTACTGAGCCTCCTGAATATAAGAAACAAAAAAAAGTTTTTGAAAGATTTATTTCATTGTTACATCATATAACAAATTCTCTCAGGTTGGTTTAGTTTATCATTTCCTAGAAAGCAAATTTTGTTCCTCATTTTATTATAGGGTCTGCTTAAATCCAACACAACTCAAAAACCAAGTCAATGAAGATGACAAATATTTATTGTAATCAAGCTGCTATTGATTGATCAGGGACACAGAATAGACTTGGGAGCTAAACTGTAACCCCCAAGCCAGAATCTCAGAGAATTTAAGCTTGCCAACCAAGAGCACGTATGCCAAGTTATTGTTACATTTTTCTACTAATAAGGATTTAGGGATAAGGGCTCTCCTTATGTGGTTGATCTATGTGAACTGCTACAGAATGTCCATTTTACAGTCCAACCAATGAAATTCCTTTGTTATTTTGTAGCTAGAAACAGCCATTGTATTTTGCGGAGCAAAAGCTTTATAACAGGAGCTGCGGTTAGGAACAGTTACTAAGTTCTGTGGAGTAAAGGATAAACAGCAGGAGCTGTGGTTAGGTACATTCATTATGCTCTGAAAAAAAATGGCAGTACTTTGGACAAGTCCCTTTTACTTGTTCTCAATATTGCCCTTTGTCTTTGTACCATATTAAAATCTTTGATTATCTGCTTCTCAGTATAGGGGATTATATTGGGTTGTTGGAACCATGAGCATAATTTAGTTAATTCTTGAATGAATAAATTTAAGTAAAGCATTGAGAGTACATGAGCCTATAAGGAACAGGGGACAGAAAAGGGCCAGAGGACCTGCAAAGGCAGTGAACGTGGTGATTAGTCAAGAGAATTGATTGACTACACTCTGGAAGCTGGTATATGCCTATCTCCCTTGTTCTTCCCTATCCAGTTTTGTTTTATCTTTTCCTAAAGTGTTCTGGGCTACTCCCAAATGGTTGGCATAACAACAAGTTTCTCCCAAAGAGAATTCACTTTGGACTTAGCATTTCCACCTGGGCAGGGGCAATGTACTCTCTTCTATAACTACTTCTAGCTGAAGGTGGGGTATCAATTGTCAGGGACCAGTAAGGGTGAAAGGAGTCAAAAGCTGGGTAATGGGGCATTTTTCAGAAGTGTCTGATTAGCTGATCCAGCTGAAGAGACAGTGATCAATCACATTGGCTAGGCTGTTTTATTTGAACTGTGCAAATACAGAGCACAGCCATTTGTAATTTGCAGGTGCTTCCTGGATGGTATCTGCCAGACAAGTGGGGATCTGCTGAGATAAATATAGACTAGGGAAAGAAGTTCAAATTTCCCAGCAATTAGGGAAGGGGAGGAATCCCAAGACCAGGCGAAACTCCCATTCTCAGGAATGGATAGGTGCAGAAATTTAGGCTGTACTTATCTGGAGTTCACTTGACTTGTGACAGGTGGATTCAAGTTTTTATAACTTCTTTGATTCCATGAAGCTTATATGAATTTTATTTTATTTTTTAATTTACAAAAGAAGATAGAAGTTTAGACATGTTAGCATCACTATTGTATTCCAATTCATATTGTAGAAAAGGGAGTTAGCAGGTTTCTGTAAAACTGGAGTAGATTCATGCAACAAAAACTATAGGTTTAGGTTAAAAAGTATGAACATCTTTAAGTTATAGCTAGAAGACAGCCAAAGAAACCTCAAAATTGAGCTTGTGACTGAATAGTAAGCAGTCAATGTTCTATCAGCTTATGAGAATTCTTTTAGTCGGTGTTAAAATGTGGAACTTTTGAAATCTTAGTATAACAGTAACATAGAGGGAGGAAAGAAGTCTGAAACATTTCCCATTTTTCATATACCTTAAATCATTTTCTTATATCTCTACAATTTGTATTTATATATCTTTTTAAAAATTACCTATTTACTTTACAACCCACTATCAGCCCTTCGTCTCCTCCCAGTACCCCCCCAAATCCTCCCTCATTCCCCTTCACCTCAAAAGGTGAAGTCCCCACTCTGGGTTCTCAAACAACCCCCTTCCCCACACTACACTCACCCCCCCCCAACCTGTACATCGAGTCACTGCAGGACTAGTCACATCCTCTCTCACTGCGGACAGACAAGGCTGTTCATTTAGAGAGCAGGATCTACTGACAGACAGGTAGGCAGCAGGCTCAAGAACAGCCCCTGCTCCAGTTTTTTGGGGGACCTGCATGCAGGCCAAGCTGCACAGATGTACCACTGCTACATCTGTGCAGGCGGCCTTGGTCCAGCCCATGCTCACTATGTGTTTGGTGATTCAGTCTCTGGGAGTTCCCAAGAGTTCAGGTTATTTGATTCTGACAGTCTTCCTGTAGAGTCTCTGTCCGTTTGGGTCCCGCAATCTTTCTTCCAACTCTTCCATAAGATTCCTTGAGCTCCATCTAATGTTTGGGTGTGAGTCTCTATGTTTGTTTTCATTGGCTGCTGGGTGGAACCTCTCAGAGGACAGTTATGCTAGACTCCTGTCTGCAAGCATAACAGAGTATCATTGAGAGTGTCCGGGATTGGTTCTTGCCCATAGGATGAGTCTCAACAATTCCCTCAATCTCTGCTCTGATTTTGTCCCTGCACATCTTGTAGTCAAAAGGCTTTTTGGATGGGTTGCTGTCTTTATCCTTCCAGTGTGAGTCCTGCCTTGCTACAGGAAGTGGACAGTTCAGGATTCATATCCTCCACTGCTAGGAATCTCAGCACTGTTGCCCCCTTAGGAACCTCTGTGACCGCCCCTTATCCCAGGTCTCTGGCACCTCCTAGAGACTGCTCCCATCCCCAGCTGATCTAAAAGGATCTCAAATACTATCCTGACTGATAGAATGGGTAGAGCGGGTAGTAGTGTTGTTTACCAGGCAGCAGACAGTCAGTTTTAAAAGGGATAGAAGCACAAATACTTATTTTCAGGTGATAGGACCTAAAAATGAAACACAGTACACAGGAACAGAAATGTAGGGTGGATGTGTCCCAATTGGGTTTCCCATGGTTCATTCTAATAAGATCTAAAGAAAGGCTTAAGGGGGGTAGACAATATTAGCATAGACAACAAGGGCAACACAAGTTAGGCACATGGTCAAGTAAGAACTATGGTCTCCACCTAGATGTTGATCAGTGCTGTCTCTCATTCTTTAGCAGGATTCTCTAGTCTGACCTCACTGCAACACTAGCCTTGTCATGATAAGTAAAGGCCTTATGTATGTCTTTAGCTTGTAGCGGCCTATGCTCCTTAATTTGACTAGCATACTAAGTGCTTGAGTCAAGGGAGGTTAGAGGCTCCCATCTATCTTGGACCCCGTGGCTTAACAGGTAAGAAAATGTCTGTATTCTGGCCCATCTTTGGTGCCTTTTGAGGTATTCTAGGTTCATCTTCCAAGATACACAGGCTGGATTCAAGAGTTCCCTTAAATTATTGCCTATGTTCCTCAAGATAAAGGACATTGACTCCCAGGTGTCACCTCTCCAGGCACCTATCTGAACACAGAACGTGTCTGCCTTGTGTGCTGTCACTACGTGGATATCTCACTCTTGGCACTCTATGTCTGGCCTAGCTCATCTCTTATGAGTACATGTGGGTATAACTGAAGAAGTCTTTTCCTCAAAATGGGTTCACTACAGCTTCTTCAGTAGGCCCCATAGCCTAAACCCCTCAGAAAGATATCAAACAGATATCCTAAATATCTAGAATCTAGGCCTAAACCCCTCAGAAGGATATCTGTTTCTCCTAGATTCTCTCATTATGCAAATGGGTTTGGTACCAATTTTAGGTGATGCTTATAGGCTAGTGCACAGTGTAGACTGGATTGTGAAACACATATGCCTGAGACACAGGGTTCCACTTCCAGCCCCCTCCCCTTTCAGTCTTCCCTCTTATTACGTCTTGCCCCTATCTTTCTCTAGCCTCTTTCTCCATTTTGTTAATTCCCATGTTGTCCCTTCCACCTGTTACCTTATTGTTGATGCTGTGTACTAGAATACATTGTCCACACAGTGTGGCCTAACCCCAGCCATGTCCCCATCCTCAGCCCTGAGTATACTAGGTCTTTCTGTATTCACCAAATGTCTCTCCCTCACAAAGCTCATGAGACTGGCAAGATAACTGGGAGAGAAGTGAACAGAATCTCTCATAGATACACTATGAATCTTAGTATGACATCTGAATCAGATGTTTACCACATGGACAGATAGATCCTTGCTTGACTTTGGGTCTTCCCTCTGTTTAGTTTGCCTTATGAGAACACAGTCCAGCAGCAGCACAACCATCTTGTTCATCAGGTTTAGTAACATTAACTAATTTCACACACTTTTACCCACATCAAATAAAACCCAGTTTAAACAATAGGCAGTACTGTGAGCTGACAGTCACTTCTTGTCCCCTTAGTGTTACCTGAATGTGCTGACAATACACTGGATAAGGGAAAAGCACACCTGAAGGTGGCCAAGGTAAGAAGGCCTTTCCTTTCTCTCGTCTAGAAAACTTACTTCAATGGTCCCCTTATGGTTCAGTGGGTGTCACAATGGAATCATGGCACTCATCAGTTATATCATATTTAATGCTCCTCATGTTTTAAAGATCTCACCAGCTTAGGATTCAGTATGCACATACTGCACACATGGCACTTTCTTTCAACACATCAAATATTGGGGCATACATTTAAGTTATTTCTACCATAGACCAGAGAAACAGAAAACTACTTAGTGAAAAATACAAGTTTCCACAGGTGGTATGTGCTGTAGGTTAGGGAATCCTCCATAGAGGCCAGACAAGTTTGCCTGATCTGCTTTTGAAGCATGAAAACATGTGAAAGGTCTTTTTCATGAAGTACAGAGCTTCAGCTCTTCTGTCACATCACTACATAATGGACCCATTAACATAGTCTCCAGTTGACTGCTCTTTTCTATCTTGATTGCAACTAGAATATGTCAGTGGAAAGACCAAAGCCCTTAGCAGACATTACTCAGCATGATCTAAGGTTTAAAATTTTTTCTTTTTTTTTAGTTGCAGAATCAGTCTAAAAGGCGCAAATGTCGTAAGTATTATAGAATCACTAAGACACGTTTTAGATAAGAATTGTGTACTGCTTTGTCTTTTGTGTGATGGACAACTGTGATCTAAGCTGCTTACTGATGCTGTTTTTGTTTTTTGTTGTTGTTGTGTTTTTTTAAAGAAAGTGACATTCCAACTCACAAATCATGGCCATGTGTCTGTGGCCACTGTGTTCAATGTGATACTTTAGTTAACAGAGGTTTTTGTCACCAAGGTGTTGTCTAAATCTTTTTGCCCAAGAAAAAGATCCTAATTATCCAAACCACTTTCTAGTAGAAAGTTTATAAATTAAGAAATCATAATACAATTCATCTACAAAAATGTGTTCAAACTTCATCAGGGCCATACAGGGTCAGGCTATATGGTTGTATTCCTTCATAGATGAATGAAGCAGAGTTCAGAGATAAATATGAGACATCTTAGGTGTGCATCTCAAGAGACACTTCTTACCCCATCAAGGGCACAGTAATCTCTATAGGAAAGTTCCATCTTCTGGTATCTGCCTGCCATAAGGCAAATTGATAGGGATCTCAAACACTACCCTGGCTGCTGCAGAGGTCAGAAGTCCATGGTAGTGTGTCATGCAGCAGGCAGCAGACATTAACAGCCCTGAAAGGTAGAGAAGCACATGCTAGTTTTCAGGCCACGGAGCCTGAAAATTAAATTCAGTACATGGGAAAGTGGGGGTGGATATGTCCCAGCTGGGTTTCTCACAGCCATGACTCACTCCAGTAAGATCTGGAGAAAATCTTTAGCTGACTAGATAACGCCAGAATGGGAACAAAGAGCCTCACAATTTAGGGACAGTGTCCACTAAAACTGCAGTCATCATTTGTTTGATCTGTGCTGGATTATTATTCCAGCAATACATTTCATTTTTATTTTGTATTTTACTGTTAATATAGTTATATTAATTTTGGTAAGTTTGTGCAAAGTGCTTTGTCATATTTATCTCTTATAACTCTGTTCACATATTCACTCTCTCTTTTCAATTTTTCCCAAATTCATATCCTTAAAAAACCTTTCTAGTACAATTTCTGCTAAACATGTGTAGGGGCATCCACTGATACTTGGGTTGACCTTCTAGGGGCAATACCTTTAATTAAAACTGCCCCTCTCTCAGACAAAAGCCCTAAAGTACCAATAACTTCTTAGGCGTGAGAAGGGTTTCTGAACGTCTTCCCTTCAAGCCACAGTGTTGTCTACCTTGACTCTGTGCAGGTCCTGTATAAGCATCCAGCAATATACGTTTGAAGGACAGCTAGACCCTGGACCTCAAGGATACTTTTTATCATGGGTGGTTAAATTCCATGTTGTCTTTTCTATTTTTCCCTCTTAGTGGATTTACATAGTCATCAGAAAAGAGTGTCACCAGATATCATCTTGTCCACATTTGTGTGTCTGCATGGCTTTCACCAGTGAGGTTATGTGTTCAGTGAAGCTATTATGGGTTAGACCATGAAGCTTCGTTTGCTTAGTTCCTACTGATAATGTCCCAAACCCTGGGTTTCATCCCAAGTACTCCATATAATGCACCCATGATTACACAACCTGCATTCCTTGGGTTAGAGTGTTGATGCAGAAAAGTCTAAGTTCAAGATCACCTTTAAAAAAAAATAGTTATTGGTTGTTTGTGAATTTCATATTATGCACCTCAATCCCACTCATCTCCCCCTCCCCTTGTACCTTCCCTCCACCCTTGCAAGAGCCCCCAAACAAAGACAAATATTGTGGGAGCTGTAGTGTGTCCCACAGTATAGACCCTTTCGTCTATACTTCTTTGCTTACAAATGTTATTCTTACTGGCTCATTGATCTGGTTGGAATTGGAATGGCTTCTGGCTTCTGATACTCTGAGGTTCCAATACTGGAACATCACTGGGACTCTTCTGGGATACCCTGATGTTGCTCTGTGTCATGGAGATCCTTAAGTTCTGTATCTACAGGACCAATGTCCTGTTGTTGCCCTGTGTCATGGAGTTCTTGATGTTGTTTTTGATAGGACCAGCCCTTTCATGCACTTCAGCAGTTCATCAATGGGGTAGATATTGGGTTGGGCCAATTCAAAGCCCTGGATCTGGGCCTGAGAGGTATGTAAGCTGGTCAACCTACCAACTCTCCCACAGTCACACACTCGGGGCCAGCTCACCATCAACCCCTGCAACCAGGGCCATCTCTATCCTGCTGCCCAGGCAAGTGCCCAGCCCCCTCTCCCAAGTGTTGCAGTTAGAGAGGGACATGGTCAGTTCTCCCACTCTCATGACCCGGGGAGGGGCAGCTTTCCCATTTGCTATAGATGGTAGAGGAGCAGGGAGGGGAGGGTGGCATCTTTCCCTTTCTACACCACAGCCCAGTAGACAAGAAGCAGTGCTGGCTCTCCAGCATTCACACCTTCAGCACTGGCTTACCTGCAAAAACGCTCGTTCAGGACCAGCTCTACTCTGCTATGCAGGCAAGATGCAGGGTCTGCTCTCCTGAGTGCTGCAACAAATGAGGGGCAGAGATAGCTCTTCTGGTTTCATGACCCCAGGGCCACTGCGCATAGGTGGTTAAGAGGAGAGAAGAAGGGAGGACATCTCTCCCTCATCATATCACCTTATGGGAGATGAGTAGAGCTAGCACTCCAGTTCTCCTGTCCTCAGGACTGGCTCACTCCCAGCTCTTGGAGTGTGCAGGCTCTGCTCTCCCAAGTACTGCAGCTGACTAGGGGGAGGGGCAGTTTTCCTGCTCTCATGCCCCCAGGACCAGCTCTCCCTTGCTGCCCAGGTGAGGGGCGGGCCACTTCTACACAGTTTTCAGCCATCAACATGTCCCAGGGCAGGGGCCCACACCAGGGATATTTGCCTAAACAAGCTGCTCACATCAGCTGTTCCTCACTACCCTTGAGTCTCCAGTTCTGCCTCTCTTCATTGTGCCCACATCCTTCTGTTTGTCTTTCTCTTCTATTCTTCACTGCTTATTTGCCCCTTTTAATGGTGACTGGTGTCTGAGAGTCTGGGGTCATCTCAGGAGTGGTCTCTGGACTGTATGTCTCATTCGTGGATTATGGGTTGGTCTTGGGCACAGTCTGCTCCACCCCTCCATGCCTTCCCAGTACCTGTCTGGTTGTTATCTCAGACTAGCTCCTTGTCCAGGCGTCATGGTTCTGGTCTGGTGGTCATCACAGGCTTACTTCGGAGTGGCCCCATGTAAAGGTCATCTGTCTCAGCTCACTCCTGCCCAGGCCTACAGTCCCACATGTAGTTCTTCTAGTGTCTAGCTTGCTCTCTGTTCTCAGAGCCTGTCTGGGCCTGAGCAGTGGTGCTGGGCACTAGACTGATGTTCATCACAGGCTCACTGTTTTCAGTGAATGTTAGACTACTAATCATTGAAAAGTTCAGTGGTGAAGACATAATTATGTATAAGACATAATTTCTCTCTTGTCTGCCACCTACTGACAAACATGTGACATAGCAGGCACATCTGCAATGCCTCCAGGGCAGCAAAATCTTCCATTTTTTGATAATAAATATTAAGCCAGCCTAAACTAAAGGCTTTGTTATCATCATCATCATCATCATCAATATAAATACATAATAATAGTAACAATCATGAATAAATAAATAAATAAAAATTATGGCCCCAAAATATCTGTTGATAGAAGGAGAGTTTGTAGAACCTGATCTTGCCGTAGGTAGCTTGAACAAATTCTAGGATAGACACATGCCCATGAATATATGATTAGCACCAATTAAACTTAGTGGGTTATTAAGATAAAATGAAAAGGATCTGAAGTTGGTAAGGAATGGAGAGAGAAGAATGGAGCCAGGAAGAGTTGGGGTGATGGGCAGGAATGAAAAGGACCAGAATAACATTTTATGGGGTTCTCAAAAAATTAAGAAAATATCTCATTGAAAAATTTTAATGAGGAAACAACAAGCAGACCCAATGCACACTTTTTCCTTGTGTAGCCACGTAGACTGTCTCACTTCAATTCATGTTGAGGGTTTATACAAGTTTGAACTTTCTTTTTTGTCCAACCTTCACGTGACAACTTGATTTAGAATGACTTAGAGTCTGAGTCATCACAGAAGACATGCAAGCATAAGTTGCCTCACCAGTGAACACACTTGGTGATGAGAATCACTGGCTGAGAGGAATCTGACAGGGTGAAGGCACTGGAGAAAGGCTCTATTTACTGATTCAGGGTCCTTCTACAGCTTGGAAATTTATATATTGAGTCAGAGATCAAAGGCAGAACATTTATTTCTTTGGTTATTTCTGTCAGGGAATTTGGCCAGGACATCATGGATATAACTAACACAGCACCCAGGGATTAAAACACTAGACTTCTTACCTTCCAAACTCACTTAAAGTGATATAATATAAGCTTTAAGTGATAAACTTCTTATCTTCCAAGCTCACTTAAAGTGATAGAATGTATTCTACATAAGCTGTAAAATATTCTGGATAGGGAAAAAATACAAAGCAAACAACCACTGGGCACTGTCCTACATCAGAGTCAATTCCTGCTCAGGATTTGGTCCTTCCTGTCTAGTGGGTGTGTCCTCACATTTCACAAACACCCCAGAGCACGAGTATAGTCATGTGCCTTTCGTTATGACTTAACCCTATATATTTATCTTTAACACTGAAAAGGTTTCTGTGGGTCATTATGAAATTTCTAGTTTCCTGGCACAATGATGGGATTGCAGAGGGATTGCAGGAATGTCTCTGGGTCATAATGCTCTGAATGGGATTTAAATGCTGCGTATCAGGCACCATAGCAACATTACATAATCATGTTGTGCCTCTTTGTTGTCATACCTGAATGAATTTAGACGTTACCTATAACATCATGTGGAACACAGTAGACTTTCTCTACATCATAATGTCATGTAGAATTAAGTGCACACTAAACTCTGATATTCCTGCAGCACCATTCTAATTACAGTGACTTCCCTAAAAAGAAATATGATCAACTATACAAAAACTTAACTATTATCAGTTTCTTCTGTTTGTTTGCCATGTTTCTGACATAACTCTCCCTGTGAATGCATTCCCAGTTTCTTCAATTTTAAAGAAATTTTCTCGAAAAAAAACTGTGGCCCCCCTCGTTGTGAAGAGACGTCAAGTCCTCCCTGTTGCCTTCACAGAAACAGCCCAGATAACAAAGGAAGGTACTGTGGGAATTAACTAATTCTGTCCAATTATGTAACTCTATGCAGAAGTTTTTCTGTAGTTTTTAATATGTGAATAACATTAATTCATTTAGCTGAGTAGAAGCACAACCACAGAACTTAAGGATGCAGCTAGCCATCATCTTTGCTTTTCACTAGCTAATGGCAAACCAGAGGAAAGCTGAGACTTGTCTTGTATGACTGACTACTCCAGGCTTCACCTGCAGTAGCCATGAATAACTGAGTCACATGTCATCCACTTTGTCCCAGACATGCATGATGCAGATGTGGAAAGTCTCAAGAATGAGGATGAAATTTGAATGAAATAAAAGCACACCTAGTCAGATCCATTGACAGTCGGCCCTAGAAGGAGTCATCTTGCAACTTGTGCTTGGGAGACCAAGAGTGTGGGAAAGAACATTAAGAACACAGAAACATTTGAAGTTTCTGTGCATTTTATCTTTCCAATGTATAATAGTTAACAGTGGCAAGGTTGAGTGTGCTTTTTTTCTGGCTCTGTTATTTAGAGGCTATGTTTCCCAGAACACTTAGGCCATCCTTCCTCTGCCACTCCCAACACCCAAGTGTGTGACTGTTGTTATACCTCTTCTTGGAAATTTTGTTGGGCCTACTTTTCCAGAAGCAGTGACAAAATACTCTGACAAACGAAACAAGACAAAACAAAAAACCATTCCGCAGTGGCTTCAATAGGAGTGGTTCCATAGACTCCTGCAATTGAATACCTGGCTCATAGGGAGTGGCATTATTAGGAGGTGTGGCCTTGGAGTAAGTGTGGCCTTGCTGAGGAACTGCATCAATGTAGAGGCGGGCCTTGAGGTCTCAGATGCTCAACCTAGACCTAGCACTTCCTGCTTGCTGCGTGCCAATCCTGACATAGAACTCTCAGTTCCGTCTCCAGCACCATGTCTGCCTGCATGCTGCCATTTTGCCTGCCATGATGATAATGAACTAAACTTCTGACACTGTGTAAGCCAGCCCCAGTGAAATGTTTTGTTTTGTAAGAGTTGCCATGGTTGTGGTATCTTTTCACAGCAATAGAAACCCTAGTTAAGACACATCTTTAGCAAGGAAATGTTGACTTTGCCATGGAAATTGAGTTTGGAGCTCATAATTGGGAAGCAGTAGACAGAGGCAGAAACTTAAGGGAGAGTGACATTGCAGCCATAACCTAGAAGCAAAGAACAATGATTGAATGTCTTCCATTGAGTTTTCTTCCTCTTATATGGCCCAGGATCCCATCCAAGTGAATGATTGTACCTACAGGATACAGGTCTTGCCAACATGACTTAATCAAAGCAAAATGAACCCCAGGGGTTTATGCCTGGAGGATTCAGATCTCATTAGTTGACAGCTGAGATTAGGCATGATGGAGCCAACAAAGTGTTAGTTTCACTTTTGAGTATTAACCTGTATCAGAGAGAGTTTATCTGATAGGAAACAACTTTCTTTCCTCACAAGAACCTGTAGGTAAATATCTTATAGTGCAGGCCCAATGCTGCAGGAGAAGCAGGTCCTCTCCCTGGTTCTTCAGGTCTGTAAGAGCACTTCTGCTTTTCCCTGTGAAGCACCTCTTCATGTGGAGTGCCTAAAAGGCCAGGATGACTCTCATTCTGTCAAAACCCTATAGCTTCCATGTCTTTGGAGCAAGGGCTCCATATATGACTTGTGATGGTTTGTATATGCTTGGCCCAGGGAGTGGCACTATCAGAGAGTGTGGCCCTGTTGGAGTAGGTGTGTCACTGTGGGTGTGGGCTTTAAGACCCTCATCCTAGCAGCCTGGAAGCAGCCTTCAGATAAAGATATAGAATTCCCTGATCCTCTTGCACCATGCCTGCCTGGATGCTGCCATGTTCCCACCTTAATGATAATGGACTGAACCTCTGAAGCTGTAGGCCAGCCCCAGTTAAATGTTGTCCTTTATAAGACTTGCATTGGTCATGGTGTCTATTCACAGCAGTAAAACCCTAAGAGATGACTTCATGTAGTTTGTGTTCCTCACCTCAGACTGACATGCAGGCCTAGTGTTCTGATCTGCATCATGGAGCCTCTGACCTAGTTAGCGATTGAAGTGGGATCTGAACTTTAGTGTACCCTTGGCCCCTCTCAGGAATTTCTTTGGCCTCCAACATTCAGAACTTGGACTTGGGAGTTCTAGTAAATTACACCTATTCCTAGGACTAATGAATCCTAGGTGAGTGGACATCAGTTGTCTTAGCACCTCTCTGGGCATAGGGCTATGTCTGTCCTCAGTGCTGTCACTATTTGAATCTTTCACTTGTTACAGCTTTCCCTGACTTGCCTATTTAGGAGAATGTGTTCATAATCTCAGAAATGTGCTTCCAGCAAGTATCTTCCCTGGAGCTTCTTTATTATGCTCAAGGCCTTTGCTCATCACAAGTATGTCAGCTTCTCCTGCATCTTCTCATCGTTTAGCTGTGTTTGGCTCCACTGTGATAGTATTAGTGTTACTCACTGCACACCCAGAGCCTCCTGCTTGTGTGTAGTATGTCCTACAGAGCCCCATGACCCACCCTCTAACCTCATACACCTCATATCCCTCCTTACAGCTTCTTGCCTTTATCCTTCTACAGATGTTTCCGCCTGTTTTTTCATGTGCCATTTTGGCTGGACAATCTGTACTAGACTATTCATAGAATCCTGGAGGTTTCTTCCCACCAATTACCTTGTTCCTGCATATGAGAATTCACTGTCCATAGAATATAGCTTACCATCCTGCGTGCCCCCATGCTCATTCCAGAGAGCCCCTTTCTTTCTGTATTATCTCTTTCTCACCAACCTCACTGGGCAGATGAGAGCATTAATAGAATAGAGTATAAACCCTTCTTAGGGACAATATACCCAGAAATGAAGACATTCAAATCTTAGTAGTTTATCCTTTGTCTGGTGGACAAAGCTAAGGGGCTCCTCGTGACTAGCTATGGCATGGCTATTGTGAACAGACAAGACAGAGATGAACTCACGGTCATCCAGAATTCTCATAAACAGAACAGGACTATACACATTAGAAGAAAAACAAACCCAGAAAAAGTTGTTCCAAACCATAGGGATAAGAAGAAGGAATGACTGACAGGTGCCTGTCACATCTGTCCCTATTGAAATCACCAGTGCTTTGACACAATTTAGAGCAGTATCTGGTCCTGCACTTAACTCAGTGTTTCACTCTGTCTCTGTCTGTGGTCAAAGCAGCATCTCAGGTACAGAGCCCCTGTTTTGCATGGGAGGACAGAAATTCCACTGAGATATAGCTGTCCTTCTAGCCTGCTATCAATGAAGACAAATTAAAGTACATGTCCTTCATATTGACCTTGTGGGGAAAAAAATCCCCATTTATATGTCTTATATTTGAATTTTCTTTTAAAATTTGTGTCACCTGTACATGTGTACTGCATGACTTAGGAATATAATAAACTTAAGATAAATATGCATACATAAATTGTAATTTGTCTCTTACACAAAACTTGTACATAATATCATCAAAATATTAAACTATCATTCACATACTTAGAAGCCAAATATAGTGATTTCATTTGAAAGATTTGCACACAAAATTAACACACCCTCTCAAATAGCTTTATAGTACTAACTCCAGGGTAGTTAATGGCTCTGTGGGGAAGAACACTTGCTGGGAAATCAGGAGACCTGAGTTTAAATCCCCTCTCACACATAAAAAAGCTGGACAAAAGTATTCATACTTGTAATCCTACACTCAATAGGCAGAGACATTTCGGTGTTTGCTGGCTGTCAGCCTAGCTCCAGATTCTATGAGAGAACCTGCTTTAGAGAAAGGAGACTGATAGGCATGTTATTCCATGCCCTCTTTTAACCTTCATGTCTTCATGTTCCCCTTGACAGGCACCTACAGACACAGATACATGCACATGCACATACACACACACAGACACACACACACACACACACACACACGACAAATTTATGTTAAACTCATTGTATACAACCGAAACAATCTCATAACCAACTTTCATTACTGTTGTAATACGACCAAGTATTTCAAACGTCCTTGGGATTCTAATCCCAGAAGTTGTGATGTCTTGTGGCTTTCTCGTATATTTCCCTGCTTTTAACATATGTAGCATTTCAGTTACGATTTAACTGTTCACTTGATAAAGTTGCCAGACAACAAAAAGCTTAGTATTAGTAGAAGTATTCACAGAAAAGATTTTTAAGATGTCAAACATTCTGTGTGAAATGTTTACTTCATGAAAGGTTGCATTCTTAGCATCTTGAGTTTTCAGGTTACTTGTATTTTGGTTAATTTAAATATCCATCTCCAAAAGTGAAGAGAAAAATGTAACTAAATTATAATTTCAAAAATTAAAATGGGGTGTGGAGAATCCCCTTCTCTCCTAAAGCTAGGTGTTATGGACAGTTTTGTTTGTTTGTTTGTTTGTTTCTCTTGTCACAAAGCAGACATTTGGGAAGAGGAGACTTTCAGTCAGAAAACAATTTCACCAGATTAACCTGTAGACAAGCCTTGGCGCATTTTCTTCATTGATAATTAATATGTGAGGACCCAGCTCACTGTGGGCAGTGCCACACCTATGTTGGTGGTACTGGGTGCTATAAGAAGCAGACTAAGTGAGCTATGGTGAACAAGCCAGCAAACAGCACTCCTTCACAGCCTTTGCATCTGCTCCTGAGTCCAGGTTCTTGCTCTGTTTACTTCCTACCCCGACTTACCCCAGGAACGGGGTGTAAAGAGAGAGTGTTATCCTGAGATAAACTCTTCCCTCCACAAGTTGTTTATGATCATAGTGTTTGGTCACAGCAATGGACACCTTAAATTAAGACACCATGTAAACCACTGAGGAACATGGAATTATGTCATTTGCAGAAAATAGATGTAAGTGAATATAATTGTCATATTAAATGTCTAATATTGATAAAGACAAGGACAGGATGCTTATTTTTTTTCATTTGAAGGTCTAGGTTTTTTATGAAAAATAAAATTGCATGTGTATATGATGTGAACAAACTAAAGGTTTTATTGGTCAGTAAGGAGGACAAATCAGAGGCAGGATGAGAGAGGAGGCGGGTGGTGTGGGCACAGTACACACACACTGTAATCTTATATGCACATGTCCTTATGAAGACGCATCACACTGTGCGATGGGGTGAGAACACTATGCCTTTTGAAGATATGTTTTCAAGCTGAGCACTGATGGTGCACACCTTGCATCCCAGCACTCAGGAGGCAGGGCTGGATCTTGGAGTTGGAGGCAAGCTAGGTCTATAGAGTGAGTTGCAAGACGGAGTGCCAATGGGACACAGAGAAACCCTGTCTCAAAACACACCCTCCAAAGATAAGGATATATTTTCTTATTCTGAATCCTGTTCAGTGCTACCTCTGATTTTGAGACAGGAAGTTCATTTTGCTCTTTTCTGTGTGGTAATTCCATACATGTTGGTACTTGATAGTTGATTATATCACTGTTGTCAGATATACTCAAATTTATTGTCTCCCAGCTTGTTCTGCTAACTCAATATTGAACGTAAGATTTTGGAATGTATGATTTGTTCTTT